>NC_133475.1:21058612-21140790 GCF_025370935.1 Choristoneura fumiferana | reverse complement strand
ATTCAGAGGGACTTGAAAGCGTGGAACTGAATTCTAAGAGAACTTATGACAAAGCCTCCTGGCGCTACTGTAATAAAAAACCTAATCCCAGAACCAACCTACAATGGCCCACACAGCGTACATTTTAATTGGGATCAGGGCTCTGCCAAGCATGTATATTCATAGATCTACAATAAGGAATCCTGGCAATCGACAAGTTTATTATTAAATCCGGTTTAGTGAAGTTACAATGATACCTGCAAAAATCCAATAGAATTATCCTACTTATACTTTGCTAATAGTAAGTAATACTTACAAATAACGCGATGTTATCCACTCAATTTATCATCATTTGAATAATTCTTTGTCACATATAAATCAACACGACGTAATTATAGTACCGTTGTAAAAACGACAATGCTTTATGTCGATAATTTATATTAAATATTTATAAAGTGTCAGTCGACCATTTACCGACGCTTTTTGAACATAAAATAGCTTTAGATTTATTCTTAATCATCATTTACCTACAATTGAAATAGTTAAATAGCTAACTTGCTTGGGAATAGTTTTTTAGGATTCCGTACCTCAAAAGGAAAAAGAACGGAACCCTTATGAGATCACTCGTGGATCTGTCTGTTTATCTGTCTCTTTGTATTTTTTTTTTTTTAAAGGTCATTAATTTACCCAAATACACATATTCGTCCACGTACTCTAAATTATTTCCCTAGATGATTATGGGAATTGTAGCAAAACTACTGGGCCGACTGAGCTGTTTGGTACACAAATGTAAGTCAGTGACCCATAGGACTGGTAACCCCCCGCCCCCCTTAATTTTGATTTTTATTACTCACACACACACAAACACAAATATCACGCCTGTATTTCAAAATGGGGTAGGCAGAGCACACGAAACGTGACCGCTTCGGAGCCACTTTTAGCAATTTTAGGTTTTAAGTTTGACATAAACGGTACAATATTGACAGATTGCTAGCCTGTCGCCTACGGTATACCTTAACCTATATCCTCAGTCGCCTCTTACGACATCCACGGAAGAAATGGAGAGGTGTAATTCTAACCCGACACCACACGGGACTTTTATTATATGATTATGTTTTTTTTTATTATATAAATAATTTTGTTTATTATATAATATATAATGTGTTACGGTTCTTGAGACATAGCCCTGTGACAGACAGGGTAGCTTCCCTGTCTATAGAACTAGAATAGAACTTGTGTATCTAGCTTCCATTTCCATTCCACCCTAAAAATCGAAGCTACTCGTAGATACACTAGTTCTATAATAAAGTTACGTAAGCATACACTACACCGTTCAACAGGGGAGGTCAATAAACAATGCAACAACACCATTGTTAGTACCAGGCGACCAGGAATCGAGAGTCAGCGAAAGCATTTTTCCTATGCAAACTTGCGGCAGTGTCCCACGGTATTATCGCACGGTCTTGCAGGTTGTTCCGCATACTGATTGTACGGCAGGTGGTCAACGCTAAGAAATGCCACCACTCACTTATGCTTGCCTGGTACATATATTGTGCTTATAATCGGCTAGACTCCTAAAATATACGCATAATTAGTAGGAACGTCACTTATAAAATTAAACATGGTTAAAGTTTCGTGTGACATGACACCTATAAATGAACTAAAACAATAACTTTGCCCTGCCCACCCGCGGCGATCTTATGATAGCTGCGTTTATGCAAGATAAATGCGTGTTTATGCAGTTCCTCCACCTTCACACTGTAAGAACACACACAAATCACACAAACCCATCTATACCACCAGCACACTACACTGACGCGTTTCGAACTCAAACAGAGCTCATCTTCAGAGCAATACAACCGTACACCATGCTATCAGATATCTAACATCTGATTGATTGAGTCTAAAAAACCAGCGACAAATTCCATTGAAGAAGGATTAGGGGCTCTTTCACCACCCATTGATTAATTTTATTTGACGGATAACTGTGATGCCGTCTCCGTCTATTCGAACAAAACCAACAGAGACGGCATCAAATTTATCTGTCATATAAATTTAATCAATGGATAGTGAAACAGGGGGTTAATGTCGAGTTGAATATTGGTCATGTGAGGTGAGGACTGTGGCGTGTGATTTGTGTAGGGTTGCCAGATACATGAATTTCATTTCCGGAAAAATTAGAGGGTTACAAATTGGGTCGGTAGTTAAATATTAATACGAGCACAAAACCAACTATTTTCTTCAAATGAGGGCTATCGCGAATGAATTCGCCGCTAGAGGCGCTAGTGTAGCGTGAGGTCTCCGAAATGTCAAATCTCAGTTTTTGGGTGAGCTACGCGGGTTTATTTACAATAAGATTTTTTTTGTGAATATATTGCATAACCTGAAATTATTATGGCAATTATGCATTACGGGGCAATGAATGTCTGTGTTTTGAGACTGTTTTGAGACAGTTTTGTCTTTCGGAAACTTTTGTCCTCCCTTTTTTTCCGAACAAAACGGGACTAAGCAACACTGTGGTTGCTGGATATTTTTATGATACGGGTTTAAAGTGTTTTAAATATGATTTTAATCTAAACTTTGTTTTAACGCCCGTAATAACAGGCTCTGAAAGCCACACTTAAAAACCTCACGCAACAGTGCGCCATCTAGTGAGACAAAAAAACGATAGCCCTCATTGACAACATCGTTACAATTGGTCGTTTTAAAAAAGTGTGCCCAGATTTCGTCATTTGGCAAGTCTTTTGGAAGGACCTCAAAAACAGTTCTCAGACATGTTCATTCTAAATACAGGCCGGCAAATCCGGCAATGTTAACCGCAGCTTAAATTTTTAATCTGAAAGGCAATACTGCACTCGTAGTCGAAATCCGGGACATTAAAGTGTAATTCCTGGACGCGGGACAAGACATGTAATTCCGGGACAATCCCGGATGTCCCGGCCATCTGGCAACCCTAGATGTGAGGCATTGGCTGTCACAACTGGATGACTGGCGGTGAAGAGGTTAATGGTCAAACCATGCAATCATATTCCAGAAACTTCTAGTATTTAAGTAGTTGGATTGATTTGAAACAGGGCATAAATGTAGTTCGGATGATTGGATGACAATGCACAATTCAAGTATAAGCTACAAAAATTACTTAGTTACGGCCAACCAAAAATTCTTGTATTTTTTTAACAAGAGTTATTTAATTTAAATTTCCGAAGTATGTTGAGATATAACACAACTTGATGTTATGTCGTAATCTCAACCAGACTTTCACAATCATTCAATTCACCTTCTTTCGTTCTACACTCTAAGATGAAACACTATGATTATAACTCTACCAACCTGGCCAGAGTGAACAGTCAATCAAACATTTTTTTTTTTATGAAAAGGGCTTATGTAACTGGCCTTTTTTGACCTTTTTTTTCCACATCGCGTCTAGCGAAGCGTGCAAGTGGCACAAAGGGCCACAACAAGTCTACTAGCGATCACCACTTTCACTACGTTGACGCAACACGCTCGGCTAAGTTCGGCCGGACTCGGCTAACATCGTGCCTTTATTTTGGATTTTGGTTAAAAGGGAAAATTACAAGAAATCAATGTCAACTTTGGCGATGGTCATTTGTTTGTTTTTATTATAAACCATCTTTTCTATCTGGCCAGCGTTTAAGATAACTGACTTGTTTTCAAACAAACTGTTCCTTCTTATTTTGTATTCGGATATTTATTATTATTTTAATATATATTTAATTAAATTGAAGATATATGAGTTGTTTTAAAAATAATCCGAAATATTTCAACAAATGGTCGGATTAGTTTGACGGAAGACCCTTGTTCATCTCCTTCATTAATTCATCATCATCATCCAGCCTATATACGTCCCACTGCTGGGCACAGGCCTCCTCTCAGAACAAGAGGGCTTGGGCCATAGTTCCCACGCGGGCCCAGTGTGGATTGGGAACTTCACACACACCATTGAATTGCTTCGCAGGTTTGTGCAGGTTTCCTCACGATGTTTCCTTCACCGCAAAGCTCGTGGTAAATTTCAAATGTAACTCCGCACATGAATTTCGAAAAACTCAGAGGTGCGAGCCGGGGTTTGAACCCACGACCCTCAAAAAAAAAAGCCGTTAGAAGCCGTGGTGGCCTAGTGGTTTGACCTATCGCCTTCATTAATTAATTAAAAAATATCCGTTTTTGACGAGGCACACTTTGAATATGGTTCAATAATATGGAGAATTAGAGACATGTCGACCACGTTCAAAACATGCATTAACAGGAGCAAAGCATAAAGTTATTGATTATTGTCATGCACTAACTATCTGTCTTTAATTATTGACAAGTATACCTAACTGTTGCAATCGTTTTCACCTGAATCGTTTTTATATTAAATTCGCCAGGTCGTGCGATTGTTTTTAGAATACTTGTAAAAGTTGAAAAGAAAAGCAATTTTCCTCAAGGACAGTTTGACATTAGAAAAAAAAACCCAAAACTTTTGCATTGTCGTTATTTCTGCATTTGAGGCGCCGGCAACTTTCGTATTTGACAAGTTTTTAATTAAATACTCGACTTAATTTAATTTTATTCTGAGTAATGAATGATTATACCTATATATAAAATAATAACGTGAATTTCTTAGTGACTGACAGAAATAGCACAGCATTGCTGGAGCCACTCTTGGTAATCATCATCCCCAGCCTATATACGTCCCACTGCTGGGCACAGGCCTCCTCTCAGAACAAGAGGGCTTGGGCCATAGTTCCAACGCGGGCCAGTGCGGATTGGGAACTTCACACGTACCATTGAATTGCTTCGCAGGTTTGTGCAGGTTTCCTCATGATGTTTTCCTTCACCGCAAAGCTCGCGGTAAATTTCAAATGTAATTCCGCACATGAATTTCGAAAAACTCAGAGGTGCGAGCCGGGGTTTGAACCCACGACCCTCTGTTTGAGAGGCGATAGGTCAAACCACTAGGCCACCACGGCTTACTCTTGGTAATAAAGAGTCATATTCCTTGAGCAGGTGCACTAATTTAAAAAAAAAAACCCGACTGTCGTAAAAAAAATGCTTGCATTGCATATTCGCTATTGTATGGCCAGAGTTGTAATATTTTCGGGAGCCTCATTATAAGATTTTTTAGTAAAAATAATGCTGGTATGCTGGAACTCTCAAGTTCGAAATTAGAACGTATCGTACCACCCCTCCAGCTCTCCTATTAAACTATTAGCGCGAGCGGGGCACGATACGTTCGAATTTCTAACACCAGAGTAGCACTTGGCGCGATTTTGTTCCATAAATCTACATTCACAATAAATAAATGGTTATGTACAAAAGTGAGTGTCCCAAGGCTGACCGGTGTTCGGCGTCCACGCCGCCATAGTATGCTCGAATTTAGCTTGTCAATCTAAATTATTCTCTGCGTGATATAACTTAGGGTTCAGATATGAATTTGTGCGGTTGCTACATTTTGTCCGGCTTGCCACTCCGCTGCCTTATATGGGAGTTGCTTTCCTTGTCTATGTTGGTTGTAGAGGTATTAACCAACAGAGTAAGACGCACTATCCAATTGTGTAACACAGTGATTCGTGTGTATGTAAATTGTAAACACTTTATTGCATATAAAAAATAAAAATGGTACACAGAAAGAAGTTCAAAGGCGAATTCTTAAATCAATCAATACATTTTGACAAACTGGTCAACTGTACGGTACTTGCACTACTGTTGTGCAATAGTTTTGTCTGATATTAACAAAACTCTTTATTTGAAATACCGCAACATGCTTCGTCATTAGTCTAACGGTAGGACTTTAGAGTCTAGTTAGTCTGGTTAGTCTTTAGAGGTTAGTTTAGCCTAACCTAAACCTCAAAGCTATCCCCGGACCCGGACCGATGCAATCCAGACCCAAAAGTACCATAAATACTTGCTGCACTGCTCCGCTAAATCGCTAAAGATATATGTTGCACCAGATAAGAACCGGATCGGCGGGTCGCCGCCCCTGTCCCTCGCGTATATGCGTATAGTTTTGTCTTTATCTCTTTCCCTTATGTTTTTTAAAAACCTCACGCAACAGTGCGCCATCTAGTGAGACAAAAAACGATAGCCCTCATTGTGTCGATGTTCTGATGAACGATTTATAAAGCCGAGTTTAGACATGCAAGAAAAATCGTGCAAGTTGCATTACACTGCGGCGCTCGGCTGACCACTACAAACTCGTTGGTTTTAGGGCCTCGCAATGTAATTCAACTTGCACGATTTTTCTTGCAAGTCTAAACTCGGCTTAATACTAGTAGGACTCTATTGCTTGTTTCCTCCATGTTGTCTACGTTTGATTTATAGCTATTCGGTTTTAAAACGTTTTTACTTTTAAATCGTGGTATGTAGGTGAGGTTGGATATGTTTGGGTGGGCTAACTGGTTTTGTTCTATTGGAGCGCGGTCAATGCGTTCCATTTATCTCATAGTCATCAAACGTCCAGTCCAGAGGCCTAAGTTTAGACCAAGGGGCTTACTACCAAATTCTAAAATCGAAGTTCGAATCGTACCATCCCTCTCACTCTCGTATTAAATAATATTAGCATCAGCGGGACGGCAACATACGAAGTTTTTATTTTGCACTTCGTAGTATAGGTTCTGCAAGAAATATCGTGCAAGTTGCATTACATTGTAAAGAGAACGACTTTGAAGTGGTCAATCGAGCGCAGCATTGTATAATGCTACTTGTGCGATCTTGTAGGTCTGCCTCCTCTACATATCGACGGATGCGTCGGCAGATTGTATCTGCGGATGCGTCGCCGAGGTGTAGAGGGTGGTTTTTGCTTGTGGTAGGTATTTAACGTCGGCCGATGCATCTGCCAGTCATCCGTTTGGTGTCGGGTTTTTCGACACGGATCAAAGGGTGACGAACGCAACGATGACAACAGATGTGTGGACGGATCGCAATTTATCCGAAGATTGGTTGCGGATCCATCTGCCGACGCATCCGTCGATATGTAGAGGAGGCATAAATATACTCGGAATCATCGGAATCCGAATCGTTTCCATATTTTTTTTTGTCACACGGTGTGGTGGTATAGAGTGAGGATAGAAAGAGTGGTGAACGTGACCGCGAGCGCCCGCGCGTTTGAAAATAGAGTCATACATTAACCCCCTTATTCATAAAACTTAACAAGCCTATGTTAACTAACAAATGCTTTGTCCCTTTCTATCAAATACAATGTCGAAGTGACAGATAAGGATAAACGAATTTTAGCGGCATTTTAACTAAAGTAGGTTTGATTGTCGTTTATGAATAAGGGGGTAAGTATCTACCTATCTGTAGCCGAGTTTAGACTTGCAATAAAAATCGTGCAAGTTGCATTAATTAATCTTAACAGTAATAATAACATTTTATAATCTTATGACATGATATGGATTCTTGTGATCTGAAATAAATTATTTTATTTATTTATTTATTTATTACATTGCGGCGCTCAAATGACCACTATAAACTCGTTGGCTTTACGGCCTCGCAATGTATTAACTGTACGAGTATCTGCTAGATCAGTGTTACGCAAAGTACCGCTTTGTGGACATATGCAAAAATGTTGATTAACATTACTTAAAAATTGATTTTTCATTTATGGTATAAAAAAAGAAAGAAAGAAAGTCATCTATCCACGTTCACAAAGACACAAATACAACAAAATTAAAAAAAAAACTAAACAGCAAACACAAATAAAACCAAAAAATACAAAAATGAAAATATGTACACGATTTTGTGTGTGAAAAGTGAAACGGCCGCTGACTCAGCATTATGCTGAGGCGTTAGCCGCCTGCAGCGCTGATATTCTGTCAGAACCGTTGTGACTCACGGAATGATATAAGTACAAATATACTTATCCATACCTCCTACAAAAAGTTTAGCTTTCCTAGGTGTACTTACCTTGAACACAAAAAGTTTGCGGAACACTGTGATAGATAACTGTAATACCGAGAGTTTTGTGAAATTGCGGAATTTGAAATTAAATGTCAGTTTAATGTTTGTCGTCAAGGGCGTAGGTACTTAAAACGTCATAAAATCATTTAAAGACTGACATTCATTGTGTATGTATGGAATTCAACTGGACTCTAGTATTTAAATGCCAATCATTAGCCAAGTTAACTTAATAAAATATTGTTATTACACTACGCCAAAGGTTAATAAGTTGATGATTTAAGTATGGGTCATTTCGTTTGCAGTTTTAAGCTTTACACGTTTGACTTGCACCATACTTTATGTCTGTATTATTGAGCCAGGAATTTAAATAGATATTATATACCTATATGCTAATTTTAAGACCAAAACCGGGGTAATCGGGTGTCAACAGCCACAAACAAAAAAGTTTCCACATATTTTTAAATAATTATTATTTTATATTACACTAAAAATCTATCAAATCAATCAAAATAAATCAGTAAAATTAAAAAAAAATAGAATAATTATAATAATGCATAAAAAATAAAAGATACTTACATAGAAAGTGAATTATTGTTTCCACTGTTGCTATTTCATTTCCTCGCAATCTAAGTGAAAAGCAGAGTGTAAAACTTGAGCATAAAACCCATTTTCCCCTCGGAGTGTCTATCCACCCTCGCCGTACCGGCTCGGGTGGCTATATAAACGGCTTGGTTATAATGGCGCGTTTTATGCTCTTGTTGTACAATCAACTATTTGCTGCCTACAGATTTATTGAATAATTGGTTTTCCATAAATTAGTTTTTATTTTGCTTTTTTGCTTGCTTTGCTTTGCTTCAAACCCCGGCTCGCACTACTAAGTTTTTCGTAATTCATGTGCGGAATTACATTTGAAATTTACCACGAGGTTTGCTGTGAAGGAAAACATCGTGAGGAAACCTGCACTATTCAATGGTGCGTGTGAAGTTCCCAATCCGCACTGGGTCCGCGTGGGAACTATGGCCCAAGCCCTCTTCACGGACACGCCCGAAATAGGGTTCCGTAGCCATTACGAAATAATTAAGTAATATTTTTCTAAGGATTTCGTATTTTGTACGTAATATTCCAATTTCAGGTATATTTTATACCTTAGGCTGCAACTTACTCTTAAACTACTTACTAATAATTCTCAAGAAAACTTAACCGTAATACTTTTCCTTGTAAATTTGATATACTTACTACCATCCTGAATTTTTTCAAATTTTTTCACACCGGTTTAGATTTTAGAAGGGGGGGGGGCTCGATTTTAATGAAAATTTGCACTTTAAAAATGAATATTTTGCAAACAAATCACTGAATCGAAAAATCGTTCTAGCAACCCCCTAATGAATTTTATTCAAATATAACCCACACTACAAGGTTCGATAAGAAAAAAAATCACCCCTTCTTTACGTCTATGGGAAGTTCTCTAAAAAAATTTTATTTTTTGATTTTTTATTGTGCCATTTTGTCGGCATAGTTTACATATAAGCTGTAATTTTGCACGAATACTCGTATATATCATATATACGTATTTCGTGCTAGCATTGATAGTCTCTGAGTAGAGGTGGGTAAATCCGGATCTGAAGATTCAAAAGAGTCAGATCCTCAAGCGGATCCGATCCCTTAATGACTCCTTTCAAATCTTATTGACTCCGGAGTTATTAACTCCGACTGGATCGAGCGGCTAGCCTCGCTCGTGATCGCCGTCACGCTCACTCACACTGACTCGCTCCGTCCGCCTGCTTTCGCTCTCGCTCGGCTCGGATCGGATCGGCAGGGCTACTACGAAACTCGAAGTTCGTATCGTACCGTCCCTCTCGCTCTCGTATTAAATAGCTTAAGTGTCAGAGGGACCGCACGACACGAACTTCGATTTTGGAGTTTCGTAGTAGCCCTGCGGATCGGATCTTGGACTTTGATCTTATTATCTATGTTTGGTTGGTCGGTTCGGTTCGGTTCGGTTCGTAGTAGCCCTGCGGATCGGATCTTGGACTTGGATCTTATTATCTATGTTTGGTTGGTCGGTTCGGTACTCGGACTTGGACTAACGAACGAATCTTTCTCTCTCTCACGAATCTGTACTTCAGTTCAGTCAGCGGGTGGGGCACCGCAGTACCGTACCGACACCGACCGACCGAACCGAGCCGGGGCGGATCGGCCATAGATAAATTAATAATCGCTCGAAAGAACCGGAGTCAATAAAGGAGTCGGATTCAATAAGCGGATTCGGTACCGACACCGGAGCTGGATCTAGTGAGTCAGATCACTTCGCGGAGTTGAGATTACCCATGTCTATCTCTGAGTAAAGCCGTGGACGGACAGACAGATATGGAGAAACTATAAGGGTTCCGTTTTTGCCATTTTGGCTACGGAACCCTAAAAAAGGAAAATTGTTCACTACATACCACGAAGCCCTATATTACGAAGTGCAAAATTCGAACTTCGCATCGTCCCCGCTGGCGCTAATGTTATTTAATACGGGAGTGAGAGGGACGGTACGATACGAACTTCGATTTTAGAGTTTCGTAGTGGGCTCCTTGTACTAACAGAATAAAAGTTGATTATTTTTTACCGTAATTTACATTTCTGAGTGAGGCAGTAAGCCACGCATGCGCTGATTACGTTCGTTTACCCCTAGTGAGGTAAGTAATTGATTCGGCTCCGATTTTTATTCTGCGTGGAAAGTGATTGATTGTATTTATTTGCGAAGGCACAAGGCCGATCAAGCAAATTAGGAGTCAGCGAAATAATTTAATTGTTATTCAAGTTTTAGCCGAGTTTGCGGACCGTACGCCTATTTATTTTGCTGACGGTTAGTTGCGTAGTAACTTTTGGACGTCGGTTCCATGTTTAGGGTTAGTTTTATCTTTAGTTTTGGTAACTTTTGATACCAGTGATACCCTGTTCTAACTGTGTATCAGGTCATTTCGTTTACCCGTTGATGTGTTTGAGTGAGAATATTTTAGTAGTACATAGAAATATTTACTGAATAGCCGTTACCCGCGACTTTGTCCGCGTAGGGTTTGGTTTTCACTATCCCGCGGGAACTATGCAATTTTCCGGGATAAAAATTATCCTATGGGCGTCCCCGGGACGCAAACTATCTGTATACCGAATTTCATCTAAATCGGTTCAGCGGTTTAGACGTGATGGAGTAACAAATAAACAAACAAACAGACTTACTAACTTTCGCATTTATAATATTAGTGGGTTGAACATCTAATGAACATAAACAATTCAGTAATTTATTGAAAAGGCGTTACTATGCGAGGTCCAGACCTCTTTAATTGATTCATGAGTACTTAGTTCGATTTGTTATTTTAGTAAAATGTAAGAAATTAGTAAACATACCTCAATAAAAGAATTAATTTCCTATTGATTTTATTTCTGAAAAAAAAAACAAGGCTACTAAGTTTTTTTTCATGTTTTTTTTTCAACATTGTGAAAAAAACAAAGTCATTTTTTTCATGTTACATCACTATGCAGCTCCACCACCTCCACACTGTAAGAACACACACAAATCACACAACCCAATCACACCACCACCGCACTACGCTGACGCGTTCGAACTCAACCAGATTTCATCCTCAGAAATAAAGCGTTAATATTTTTGCATAAACAGGAGTTTTTCGAACCGGTGTTAGATTTTATGATATTCATTGTTATAGCCTAAATTGAATAGATATTTTGACTTTACCTTTGGGAAGTGTACAGAGTTGACATGTGGTACAAATTATCAACAGCTTCTCGTTTCAGGCATATTCATGCAGGGTCTTACTAAACTGCGACGTAATCGGGGAAGCCCCTTTCTATAAATGAATGATAAGGTGATCCGGGGCCATTGTAGCTGGGGATACTGTATCTGAGCCGTCTGATGGCGTCCTTACGACGCCATGTTCGCCATGTTTATGTGTGTTGTGTGAAGACAGTCTTCTGGCGAACACAACGTAAAATGGCCGAGAATAATATAGCGTCCTAAGGTCGCCATCAGACGGCTCAGATACAATATCCCCCCAGCTACAATAGCCCTGGGTCACCTTACCTACAATAATAACATCTTGTAAACTATAGTAGTTTTTTTAATACCTAAATAAGAGGACGCCAAAATTGTCTTCCGCCCCGGGCAGCTACACGCTACGCCACAGAAATAATGAGGGTTACCGTTTTCGCGCTCACCAGTTGGCGCCACTGTAAACAAAGAATGACACTGAAGTATAGTGGTTAGTTTGTTATTACGGGAGTGAAAACAAAATTTACATTTAAATCATATTAAATACCTTAAAACCGTGCCATAAAAATATCGAGCATGCCACAGTGTTGCGTAGTCCCGTTTTGTTCGGAAAAAAGGGAGGACATAGGTTTCCGAAAGACAAAACTGTCTTAAAACACAGACATTCATTGCCCCGTAATTAATTTCAGGTATTGCAAAATATTCACAAAATTGTTCTAATTATAAATAAACTCGCGTAACCCACTCAAAAACAGTGACATTTGACATTTCGGAGACCACTCGCTATACTAGCGCCTCTAGCAGTGAATTCTTACGCGATAGCCATCATTATTACAGTTTTATCTGCGCAAACAAGTACCTATCAGGTAAACATAACCTGCGTATTTTTTTGCAAGCAATAGAGGCCTTGCGAGGCGAGATCACTGGTCATCAGTCATTATGCGTGACGAGCTGTCATTATTTGTCTCTTTCTGCCGCGTCACTGTGACAGCTGTATCATGCTGTATTGTGGATAGCTTGCGCACGCGCCTATGTTTGTGTTTGTTTTTCAGTGTGTGCGAGGTTTTAATGCATAATACATACGAGTATATTATTGAAAGCATAGAATGTCCTTTTCAGCTGCTATTTTCTAATGATACTTATTTAATAAATAATCAAAATTTCATGCAAATTGCTTTTTGATTGAAAACAAAGATGTAGTAGATTGCTGGGTCTCATATTTTTTCTGGGCTTTAATTACTTAAATATGATTGTGAACGATCTATTGTCACTAACTGGGGGTGTAGGGCTGGTCCTGCTCATTGTCTTTCGAATCAACCAGTAAGTATTTGTCTGTTGTGACCAAATAAAATCTAAGGACGGAGTGTTGCCTAGCGCAAAACGAGACCGGTGTAAACTACGCCTACGTTTGTAGCTCAGCTAGTTTGCTTCGCGAAGTTTGCATTCGTGTGCGTGTGATTGTATGCACGCGGCGTAGTTTAACCGGCCATACGTTGTCTTTCGCAGAATTTCGTGTTTACTTTTTATCTGGCCCGAGTCTTTCTGCTTTTAGTAGGTATTAAGCACCCATGTTTATATGACACTGCATTCCATATTTATTGTCTTTGTCAACCTTTATTGTCACCCTTTTTTGTTTTTATTTTTTATTTATTGTTTTTGTATGAAAAATACGAATGTTTGTTCTCGTATGTATATAATTATATTTATCCGTTGCTTAGTACCCATAACACAAGCTTTGCTAAGCTTACTTTGGGACTAGGTCAATTGGTGTGAATTGTCTCGTGATATTTATTTATTACTTATTTACCTTTCTTCATTTTCCTTCGCTTAAAAATATACAAAGCACTAATAACTGATCCCCTTTGCAAAACTGTTAAGGGAAGCTCTCCTTTTAAATTGTAATTGATTCGTGTACTTTTGCTCTCCGATCCCCTAGGGGATTCATTTAGGAAAACTCCCGGCTCATCGTAAAGGTCTTTTAGCTTTCGTTAATTATGCAGATGTTTACGGATGTATTATTAATATTAATATACATATCGGCTTGTTTTTCTGAGAAAATCAATAACATAGGAATTGCTGATAAATGTAACCTTTCACGCTCCATGTGAAACTTCCGGTCGATACAGCCTCAGATATACTAGAATCTAATCGCGCAATATATCCTTATCGATACGGAGTCCATGCCATGACAGCGGTTATCGTGTTTACAAAATGGCGCTGATTAAACATGGCGGCTGCGTGTCGAATGGGCACGCGGCTGTTAGCCGTTCACGTGGAGATGGAACAGCAACAGCAACACTATCAGCAGTGGTTCCCACTGTGAGCGGACTCACTATGGACTGCTTTCGCAACGATCGACTTCACGGCCGGTTTATATTACTCGTATTTCAGTAAGTGCCAGTCGCGATACATTGGTGTTGTAGGGCTGGGGTGCGTCGGGTTCTGTAGGGAGAGGCTATAACGGTGAGATCTGTATTCAAGCAGATGTTATGCCTGGGGACCGAAGTCCGAAGGAAGAGCGTCAGCAGTTGTAGCCTCCGAGTTGAGAAAATTCGATGGCGCGATACAGGTTGTTGGAGTTTTTGTGTTTGCTCAGTGGATGGGGCTAGGAACCGCTACAGTTCTCATTTTTTTAGCATACAGATAGCGCGCGAGTTGAATGCAGAGCTCAGAAATAAATGTTATTTTAATTTTCACATTCATTTTTTTTTTAACTTTCGCGCTTTAATCACATTATATACATAAGAAACACTTATACCTAACCTTTTATTTGTTTCATCCATTGTGGTCGCAACATCTGGTTTGGCCTAATACTTACCTTGTGTGGTGTGTGTTAGGGTGCAACTTCTATGTGGGGTCGCTATTCTTTTTTTTATTATGAGAGGGAGGAAACGAGCAAGCGGGTCATCTGATGGGAAATGAACACCGCTGCCCATGAGTATCAACTACTAAGCGTATATGGTATTTTGACTACTCAAAAAGAGTCATCACTTTGCTGCTCGTTTCTTTGTGAGCTCACAGTTCTAACTGTAGATGTAGGTAAGCATTAGGTACTACGTGTTACATAGTCTGTGGCTATAATACTAAAACACAATCAACTCTAACCTAACCCTTTCGGCTAAGTCGATTATGGGCCCTATGCTTGATCCATTGATAGAGACGCCTGACATGCGTGCAACAGCCAATTGCTCTGATTGGAATGATCCAGTTAAACTGTTGCACTGATTAAATTGGCATAAAGTCAATTAATCACGTATGAGACCGCTCATTTAGATCATCGTACAGCCTTATCCAGGTGTATGCAAACCTGTGAATTTAAGAGGGTGATTTCATTTATTGTTGTAGCTTGCGATACGATACGATACAAACAATGACTCTTTATTGTGCACCAGAAATAGTTAGCGATACTGAAAACATGTATACAGAGAGAAAATTAAAAGGCATAATGTCAAGAGCGATCTCTTCCAGGCAACCTTTTTTATAGAAAGAAGGAAGGACTAGTTTACAGCAGGTGGTGCATCAACAGTAGATGAGAAAATTAAAAAGCAACAAAAATCCATCTTCACGTATCGACACAGCCAAAGTTGCAAAAATATGTATACACAGACTTAATGTTAAGTGCATAAAGTCGTGTAAGTGTACATACTTTTGTAACTTTGGCCGTGCCCATATCTTTGCCCTTGACTGTACATATAATACACGTTTAAAATAAATAGGTATAGGCAGTGGGATAAACAGGAACAAATAAATATAAATAGATAAAGTATGATAAAGCTAATTACTTATTACAAGATGTCAGAGAGATAATGACTTGTGACGACCTAACTGTAGCCTTTGCGTTGCGTCGGCAACTCAGCACTAGAGCCGGGGGCGAAAACGAACTTCGTATTGTACCATCCCTCTCATTCTCGTATTAAATAATATAAGCTTCAGCGGGACGGCAAGATAAGATACGAAGTTCGAATTTTCCACTTCGTAAGCCGCGTATCCATTAGAGCAGCCTCAGGCCGAGCACCGCGAGCCGAGCCATATTTTGTCGGTTTTTTGGCCGTGCTCAAAGGAGCCTCAGTCTGAGCCGTGCCTTTGGCAGCGTCTCCACTTGCGCGGCCTCGGAGCGAGGCAGCCGCTCGGCCCGAGGCTGCCTCTAGTGGATACGCGGCTGTAGTGTAGTATAGCCCCTGTGCGTCATTGCGCTGTGATCGCCCGTGCGCCGCCGCGACGTCACTAGCCGAGTGCAACTGGACTTATTACTGCACTAACCGAGCTAAGGGCGGCTAAATAGGATTCTCCCAGAGCACTTACTGACGTTGCTCAGCTATTTAAAGACTATGGCACTCGTTTATGTACGTTATGACACGAGTTCTGAGTGTCCGCTGGTGTGGAGAGATGGTCGTGTGCAATGAATGCTTACTATTTTGTGAGTTGTATGGGAGGATCTCGACGGTCCAAAACTTACCGGCTTACCTAAACAAACCGATACAAAATTTGGTCCACTCTACATACAAAATTGCCTATTTCTGCATACATTGGGGGGCCAAATTTTATGGCGCTCGGTATACTTAGTACTTTTATAAGTTTAGTGTAAGTTTAATTGGAAATTTCGTTTGCGTCGTCTATTGGTGTCACGTTTTTAACGCATTCGCCATTTTATTTGCATACGTTTAAAAATGAAAAAAAAGTTAAACCGCAAAAATGATAAATTTTATAGGTATAATATATTGTTTAATTCTATATAAATGAATAGACAAATACTTAAAAACACAACACCAGATACAACAATATGATAGGAAACAAAATAAATAAAAACTACATAAATATACCTAACTATAAAAAGAAAACACCATCTAATTTTATAGGCTATTTTTACGCACGTTAATTCTTAGCAATATTTTTAATCGTTCTACATTAGTAGTGCCACTCTAGTAGACATCTAAGTATAAAAATTTACTCTACCCGCACAAAAACAGAATGGCTTAGCACAACAGAAGCAACTCAATATTAACCCAAAATGACAGAGCAAGCTTTACATAGGGGTGAATGAATGGGTTGGTGAATGAGTGAATGAATGGGTGCAACAAGTGACGCGACAGCCGACCTTGAACATCTGGCGGTTTGGTTAACGCGCCAAATGATAGGGTTGTCAGTTCACAACTATTTTGATAACTTATGGTTTCGTGTAAAATTAATTCATTCATAAGTGAAGCATACAGAACAATTTGATGCTACAAATATCTTGCAAAAGACCAATCTGGATGATTTTGAACATGAAACCACAGTGAGACTCACTTATAGTGAAAGAAACCGAATAACTCAGGTCTTAATTCTTTAGCTCGATATGTGTCGTTGTGGCGTGTGTTCAGGGAGAAAGGGCTACGAATTAGCCCGAAACATGTCACGCTAAACTCAATTAAAGACGTGTTATCCAGTGTTTATTTCATTATATCTGGATGGTTCAATAAATCAGGTTATACCTACGAATAACTTGATTGTTTCTGTTTTCCGAACATAGAAATAGTTTCAAACACTTCATACCGCTCATTCGTCACACTTTGATCTCGGGCTGTGTCACCTGCAATGCACCGGGCTGGCAGCTTGCCAACTTATATGTGCGTCGTATTTGTTATCCCACACACTTATTACCAAGCATTATGGTGTATTATGTGTGCATCGATCTGTGGACACGGGCTTGGTCTGGAATAAGACGATTGTTTAAATGACAACGAACTCTTTGGCGGAATGCCAGGGAGTCTAATAATGCTCCTAGAATTCTCAAGAAGCTGGCGCTTAGGCACTAGTAGATACTGACTACTGAGGCGTGTAAAGGCCTTCTATGGTTAAAATTAATAATAACCCGACGCAACAAGATCAGTGTTTAACTCCAACGTCAAGTCAGTCCCACTGTACGGATGCAAGACATGGTTCGTAAGGAAGGACATCACCGATCGTTTGCAGGTGTTTGTTATCAAATGCCTGAGGCGCATCCTTGGAATTTATTGGCCTCGAACTATCTCAAACGCAAGACTGAAAGTGACTGACCAGAAGCCAGTAAGCCGAGAAGTTCTGAAAAGGAAATGGCGATGGATTGGAATAATCACCTGACCAAGCAGGGTCTCCATTGGGAATTTACTGGCAGAAGACGGCCAGGACGTCCTCGGACCACGGGAGACGAACAGTTGAGAAGCAAACTGGCTCAATTGGTTTCGTCTGGGAAGAGCCGGAAGAAGCCACGCAAGATCGTGCCAAATGAAAAATTCTTCTACGAGCCCTAGTGAGGGATAACAAGATCACATCATGGTTAAAATTAAATTTAAACATAGCTCCATACTTTCGAGCTATGCTCGGGGTTTCTGAACGGGATCGAATCAGAAATGAGGAGATACGCAGATCGTAGAAGAACGAGGATCACTGACATAGCCAAGTGAATTAGCTCGTTGAATTTGCAATGGGCAGGCCATATAGCACGGAGTACAGCTGACCGTTGGGGGCGAAAACGATGGGGAAAAAGATGGACGGATGACCTAGTTAAAGCCGCGGGCTCCCAGTGGATGCAGGCCGCTTCCAACTGGAAGTCTATGGAGGTCATGTTCAACGAACCTACTGGTGATATGATGGTGATGATTGGTCGCTAAGAGCACTAGTAGATACTGAAGCACCTTTTATGGTTACAATTATATTGAAATATAACTACATATTTAAGTATCTTCGGTTTATGCATTTTAGACTAGGTTTTACTGCACTGTTTCATTATGTGTACGGAAATATCAACAGGTTTTTAGTTTTTATCTAACGTCGCTTCTGCTCTTCTCGAGAAATGGCAGGTTATTTTCTTATTAAATCCGGTTCGATGCACTCTTCTTGAGTTCTAAGGTGTGTTTTATTATTATCGACTGACACACACTAACTTCTAACAGGAGGTTAACCATCCAATGCATAAAGGTACTGGAGCGATGCATTGACCCCAAATATCAGGTTTATTTACTTTACCTTTCTAATGGATTTATCTTCTGGGTCTAAATTGCGGTAAATTGGACCGCTTACTGAAATATATTATATTCCTTACTTCTCTGTGCATCTTTGTTTTATGTATTGCTAAATATTGTGGTGATGTATAAAAAGTCATTGATTGTACTGCCACCATAGCGTGATATCGAGTGGCCTCTGCCCAACAGTCTTCTAAAAAAGTAAAAGTTCTATTCGTCTTTAATGTCGTTAACGACAAAATGATGATAATTAGGTGGCTGTAACATCAGAATCACTTAGATAGCTATAAAAGCTTTCATGCATGATATGAAGAGGTCTTCTGTAGTTCCATCATATTCTATTATAGCAGTTATTACTTATCTTTTTTTACGCTTTCCCCTGCAAATTGCAGTTTGCTGTCAGTTACTTAACCTCTCTTGAGACATGGTTTACAAAGCTAAAAAATTGCTCGAACTGTCGTGATCTTACCATCGCCAACAGGGAATGTTGAGACACGTCCAGTGTTCGTAATTCAGCCGTGTTATACAAACTCGTAGTAAAAAGTGTCATTAATAAACTAGAATAGCATTGGCCTCATACAGTGGCAAGTGGCTTAACAAATCCCTTGAAAAATGAAGGCTTCCGAAAAGACCGAAAAGATCAAAGATCTTAATGAACGTGGGTGGTGGGTGGTTGGACACTAGGATGCTTTATTTTATTTACATTATTAAATTAGACAATGTTTTAGACAATCATGGTCATTACTAATTTTATGATTTAAATTCGGGTTCTGTTCCGCGTACCTTGATTTTAGAGAAGCTCGATATTTCGGCACAGTTTTGCATGCGTCATGATATCGAGCTTCTCTGAAAACAAGATACGCGGTACAAAACCTGAATTGAAATGATAAAATTATTATTATTGCATTAATTAAAAAATACATACCTAAAACTTTGTAACACAGCATTGTTAATATATCAATGCATTATCGTACCTATGTGTAGGTAACTTACTTTAAGTATTTAGGTAAATTTTAGCTTTAGGCTCTTATGTGTCGTCTACTCTTGTTTTATGTTGTCCTGTCAATCGTCCGAAGGTTAACCGCATTAATTCCCTTTATTGGATAAGTTCGCCTTTGTACATCTGTTTCAAATTATAATCTGTTTTATGTACAATAAAACGCTATACCTACATACATTATCTTTTGACATTTCGCAGCGTGTCTACAACAAGATTAAACTCATCTTACTCAGTTTCCCATTACCCCTTTGCCACAAAAACCTCATTCCATTACATTCAGCCTCCTCCAAAGTGAGTAACAGGTTAAGCGCGCAAACATGGGGCCACTTGTTGCATCGCATCACCCTGACCCGCTGACCGTCGGAAGTAGGGTAGCCTCACGTTAGGGGAATCGATATTTCAGCGTACTAGGTACACGTATTTGTGGCTCGGCTCGTGAAAAAGCACAAACGTTCGTCAAGTTTGCGAATTATAATGACGTTACCGAAATAACCCCGCTAAGCTACAAGTATGCGGACTTTCTCGTACTATCTGGTTCGTAAGACACGACCAGAAGGTCTATTATTATTATTGAAATAATACACTAGCAGCTCTTAGAGCTGATGCGTGTACATCACTGCACTTGTGTTTTTAGTCTTTCTTCTTTAAGTATTTGGTCTAGTATAGTAGTGATGGTATTGTTTACTTTCATTTGAATGTGATCGCGGGTGTGTGTCAGTTACGCAATAGACCCTCTAAACTAAGGGCTCATTATTTAACGTGCGAGCGCTCGTAATCTTGTGCACTGTATCTCTTTCTACTCACAATTTTGCTTGAAGCCTGTAATATATGTAGCTAAAGTACCCCTTGTAGCTAAATTATCACTTGCTGAGCGTCCCGTCTGGCATCTCGGTCTCTCTCCGGTAAAGCTGTAAAAGCCACTGAGGAGACACCAACAGTCCGTTCGAAGAAAAAGCCAGTAATATGTTTGTCTGACGAGCTGTGGCGTGACGCGTCAGAATAGTATCTATTACATTCATTTAATATACCTAGTATGAATTATGGCTGTCTGATGCAATTATGTTTTCATAGCTTGTATTCTCTCTTTCTCTCTCTCTCTCTCTTTAAAATTTGAAAATATTGTACAGTTGTGCGGTTGGTTAGGTGTTATTTATTTCATAGAGCCTCTCGCTCTAGTTCTATTTGAGTACGAATTGCACATGATCGGTTTTTTTAGTTCCGCTTTTTCTCACTGTTGCATCAACGGTGGTAACCCTAGCGTCGGGCGCCGCTTGTTGCGCCAGGGCTGCCTCCGAATATTCTTAATATTTTTTAAATAACGTTTACACTTTCTGTAACAGTGCGAATTTAAACATAGCTGGTGAAAATATTTTCGATAGTGAAAAACATACTGCAGAACGCTGTGTGTGTGACGTATCGTGTTTTATCATTTTGTTTTGTAAAGATAAAAGGAGAATTAGGCTCGGTCATAATGAGTCATCAAGTAACCCTGACATTTCGACGACATCAGCGGCAGATTCCGAAGCGATTGAAGGGGGGAATGTCAATATTGTATTGACTAAAGTTTTCGTTGTTCATCCTCCTTCACCAATTAACTTGCCCCGATATTAAAACGTGGTTACGCCCTTGCCATTCCTAATGACATAAGCCTTGCTTAGGTACTCTTATTTACAATTTATACTACATATTTTAATACATAATACTAACATACATTATTAGATTAATTTTAATTTTCTTACGAACTAGATGTTAATACGGTAATGGATCTGAGACGTGGGCGCTAACGATAGGCCTCAGAGGGCTATTATAGGAAGGGTTATGCTCGGGGTTTCTCTGCGGGATAGAATTAGAAATGATGATATCCGCAGTAGAGCTAAGGTTACCGACGTAGCCCGAAGAATTGCGAAACTGAAGTGGCAGTGGGCGGAACGCAATGCCCGCAGGACCGATGGCCGATAGGGTCAGAAGCTTCTCGAATGGCGTTCGCGGACCGAGAGACGAGCTGCCGGTATGCCTCAAACACGATGAAGCGAGGACCTGGTTAAGATCGCGGAATCGCGGTGGATGCGGAAAGCACTAAACCGGTCTTAGTGGAGAGCCTTCGGGGAGGCCTATGTTCAGCAGTGGACTCTTTCGGCTGCCAGATGTTAAAGTGTAAAATAACTGTTTTTATTTTTATTTAATAAAATCATCCCAGCCTATATACGTCCCACTGCTGGGCACAGGCCTCCTCTCAGAACAAGAGGGCTTGGGCCATAGTTCCCACGCGGGCCCAGTGCGGATTGAGAACTTCGCACGCACCATTGAATCGCTTCGCAGGTTTGTGCAGGTTTCCTCACGATGTTTTCCTCACCGCAAAGCTCGTGGTAAATTTCAAATGTAATTCCGCACATGAATTTCGAAAACTCAGAGGTGCGAGCCGGGGTCGAACCCACGACCCTCTGCTTGAGAGGCGATAGGTCAAACCACTAGGCCACCACGGCTTATTTAATAAAATAAAATATGGCAACTACTGAGACAGTGGCCAGCACTAGGACCTCGCACCAAATTATTTATACTTAATCAGCAACTTTTAAAAATAAGGTAAACAAAACACAAATACAAACGTAAACATTTTCTTTTCGAGTGAAACTTCGAACCTTTACATCTTCCTGTATACCGACGAAACAAAGGGTGTTTATTATTATGTTTTTGGATGTGTTTTAATACGAAAGTAATATGTATAAATTGCATGTATACGTATTTTTAAAGCCTGAGAATGAAGCTAAAACGAGGAAACATGGCCGCTCGGCGTCCATTACTGCTGGTATATGGCACTTGTATTGCGATACCAACTTTTTTAATCAAAATTTTTAGGGTTGCGCTTTACCCTTTTTATCGTTTACTTAAAACAGGTCCTTGAAACCAATGGCAGCTGTGTATTCCCTTGATATATTTGACCTGAGGTCTTAGTGGTCATCCACCCATAGCAACCCCCCCCTTTCCCCTCTAAGGAAAGAAAGAAAAACATTTATTCGTGACATTTTACAAAGCAAAGAAAAAATTTGTCCCAACTCCCAAAGCTGGTCTCCCGTTGGAACCTTGCTCACCCACTAAAAAATTCATTTACTTGTTCATTAATATATACCTCCACAAAGTAACGCCTGATTCAATAAGTGACCCCTTAGTGTAAACACACTTGGAATCACAATAGTTTATTTTTATCTCTTCTTTCTGTCATACGGTGTAAGACGAGGATAGAAATAGATGTTTATGTTGAATGCGATTGCAAATGTCAGCGCGTTAGACAATACGGCCTCTGGTAAATTACCTTGACATTTTGACCATATTGTAGCGGCTATGGTCACGAATAGACTGAGTTTTTGTGTGTTCGCTTAGTCGCAGGCAACCGGTGGATGCAAGTAGCGAGATGTCGTTCATTGTAGCGTTCTAAGAAGGAGGCCTTTGTTCAGCAGTGGACATCTTCAGGCTAAAATCGACGATTCCGCTTTAAAAGCAAAAACGAACGGAAGTTTTTTACGAGACGCAAAAACAGCCGTTTCCCTCGTCACTCTTGCATTGACTAGATCGGCTTTTTAGGGTTCCGTACCCAAAAGGTGCCAACGGAACCCTATCACTGAGACTCCGCTGTCTGTATGTCTGTCTGTCCGTCCTCTTGTCACAGGGCTCTATCTCTTGAGTCGTAAATAGCTAGACACTTTAATTTTTCACAGATTATGTATTACTGTGGCCGCTACAACAAGAAATACTAAAAACAGAATAAAATGAATATTTAAGGGGGGCTCCCATACAACAAACGTGATTGTTTTGCCGTTTTTTTTTGCTTGATATTAATAACGGCAACAGGTAGACGCTTGAAATATTCAAAGAATATTTATAAATAGCGATCAAGGTTGCAAGTTAAAAAAAACAAGAGCCCCAAAAATAAAATTCTGCTTTAACAAACTGCATACCATAACTTTGCGGCGCTTGATTTTTGAGATAATAGGACCATGATCAGAAGGCGCCAATAATGTGATTTAAATAAGACCTTTTTGAATAAGCTTGAAACCTTGGTCATTGGTGGTGCTAAAAAAATACTTCAGAGAACAATCAATCCAGATTTGATGCCAAGTAATGCACAACTAACACAAACTCGGCAAGTTTTAGTGGAATAACGTGACACAATTTAATTACATGGCAATAACCAGTAAATCGTGACCGTGAAGAACTAAATACATATATAAATATAGTATTATAAAATTAACACACACATAGAACAAATGATAGAAAAATTAACCTAAACTTATAATATAACCTACAAACTAAGACCTAAACTACTTACAACCTAAAAACCACCATTCCGCGTCGTACCCGGCTCAAAGGTGCCCATAATGCCAGCCGCATTTCCCCGCTGTATGGCCAGCGCCACCTGCTGAACCAGGTACGACCCGGAGCGGGGGTCGCAACCCCTGTCCCGCAGCCTACGGCCCCAGCTGATTATTATAAATAGTTAAGTTGTAGCAAACTTAATCGCGTTTTTTGTCCGCAGGCCGACAGCAGTGCAGACAGTGTTCCTAAGTACGAGTATGTAGTGGACAGTGACGGTGAAATAATAGTACCACGATGACCGACAACGACTTGACCGACATTCCAGAAATCGTCGAAATACCAGACATGGCCGAAGAAGACGGCTACGAGTTTGATTCGATAAAGATCCCAGAGATAGTCACTCCTGATGACATGAACGAGTCGGGATATCAGGAGGGTTCGGAGAAGAGTTATGGGGACAGGCGGGACTCTAAAGAGGGTTTTGGGGGGGAAGGGGACTCTGATAGCGGTGTTGATGGGGTGAGCAGTGGTTGCAGTACCGCGGACGACTGTCCCGTTGTTTCGGTGAACGACGTAGTCGCGTATTACGACGACATCCGGCCGCGACGGCGCTACGTGCCGCAACTCAACTTCTACAGTTTGGACATCGAGAAAATGGCTATGGATGCTGTTAATCAGGTAAGCGACACTTAATTTTACAGATTTTTATAAAAAAGAGCTGATTGTTTGTATTTTTTTACGTAAAACTGACGCGAATCAGGCGATTGACCGATATTTCACCTGATGAAAAGTGCAGATGACGCCAAAGGTCACTTGGTCTCGATTTTTGTTTCCACGTGTAAAAAATGGGAAAAGGTCTTTCGATGGCTTGGGATGGGACGGGTGGATGTGGTCGGGAATCCTGTGGTGCTATTAGTAGCACATCTAGCGCTTATAAGCGCAATATATTGCCTGGTGTTGAGTTCGAATCACTTGGCTATAAGCACCGAGTGTGTTACCAACGCCACAAAGTCGATCGCTCTTACATTTCATTTAGCAAACACTGTTGGAAAAAAAATATAATATTATCAATGGTGTTAAGTTCATCCCACCGTTGGCTGAATTATCTAAATAAATAGTAAGTTCTATTCTGATATTTAGCTTTATTTTGCCATCTAATAAAGTTCAAAAAATTATGACCCTCTCCAGAGGACCTATGTCCTTTCGTAGAAAAAGAAGAGAAAATAGTACATTGTGTCTAAAGGGCGGTAAATAAGGAATTATGAACGAGAGTCTATTAGAAGCCCGAAGTCGAAAATTATTTTGTGATATCTTTATCTTCTTCTTTAATTTACTTCCTTACGTAGTCAAAGTAGTACCAGAAGCCACTTCCCGCTGTCCGTAGGTAAATACGCTTAGATCATTTAAAATAAGCAACGGATTCAAATATGGTTTTTATAACAACATTGTACATATTATCAAGATGCGATAAGGGAACTTTAATGTTAACTTGAAAAGACTAATGCCCTTTCCTTTCGCGGAATATTTCCCTAAAACTTGATAGCTTTTGTTGTGCACGGTTAATTATCTCGTATTTAAGGTGCTACTGTGCTATATATAATTTCATTCATAGCCCATACTATGGCCGAAAGTAGAAGAAAGCGAATCACGGTTCTAAATACGTTGTTGAAATGCTCGTCGTCGTTTGTGCAATATAACGCATAAAAGCATTAATGTACCACTATGTAATGTCGCATCTGCCTAAGTTGCATTAATTTACCCTGTACTCGTATTACAACTATTAAATTTGACCCCAGCGCGTTCTAGAAAGTACGTATAGGTATTAGAACAAAATTGTTACGTAACCAGAACTTTGTTACAAAACGGTAACTGGCATTTCGGCTGTTAACTTTCTCAACATCGTTTCTTAAACAGTTGCGGAGTTGTAAATCCAACCTTGTACGTTTGAAAATGAAGTCCTTATTTCGAGTAAATGTTGAAGTAGATACGATTTCGAGAGAATAACTGGACGGTTTCCCTTTCTCTTGGTACTGTGTAACGCAGCACCTGCCAAAGCTTCGACATACTGGTTAAGTAATATTTGAGGAGAAAAAAGATTAATTATAGACATTTCTCACTATATAAGAAAGAAAGTAAGAAAGAAAATACATTTATTCACAACACAAGACACAACAATAGTATTAAGTACTAATAGTCAACACGTAGGAAAGAATGTGTCATTGCGGTTGTGAATCGGACACTGGCTCAGCATAATGCTGAAGCGTTAATAATAAACACCCCAGTGCTGATTTTCAGCCAGCACCGTTGGTGACCCTCGGACCGCTACAAAGATATACTACACAGTTTTATTACTATACATAAGACTTATATCTGTATACGAGTATAGATACTAGGTATCTGATGGTCATAGCTCTACAGTGCAAATATTCATCATCAGCCGGAAGACGTCCTCTGCGGAAAAAGAAGCCTCCCCCTTAGAATGTGATAGTGAAATATTTAACTCGTCACTTGCATTCACCAGTTGTCTCACGATGTCGTCAGTCAACCTAGTGGGAGACTTGCTAACACGGCGCTTTCCGGTTCCTGGTCACCGCTCGAAGACTTCTGTCTCAGCGGTTACCAGTTCTTCGAGCGATGTGGCCCGCCCATTTCCACTTCAGCTTGCATATTCTTAGAGCTAGTCGGTGACTTCTTCGGCAAATTTCCATATTCCGTATTCTATCGGGCGAAGAAACTAATAATCGCGCAAATATTCGCTCCTATTTATTACAAGCTTTTATTTAGTTTCACCTGACCTGTGCCGTTGTCTGTGTATCTTTCTGTCTGTCTGTCTGTAATCAAATCTTGCAAGTTAAATTCGACCCACTTTCAGTAGTTGGATTTACATTAAATTTGGTATTCTTATGTAAATTGCGTGACAATCTGGTAGTGACATCCAGGTAGTCCGGCTAGGATCGTCTCCACAGGACGGAACGCTTCAACGGTTAATGGCATCGACTTGAAATTTGATATGCAAATGTAGTTTGGATGACAATACAACTACAGCCAGCAAAAAAAAGTTTGTATTAAAAAGGAAATTTTGACAAGCTTTTATTCCATTTGACATTTCATTTTTAACATCATTATCCTCAGGCTAAAGACTTCCACTGGTGAACACGAACAAAGTGTTTTGAGGTCACATCTAATCTTTGACGCGTTTCATCTTTGTATTGTTGTGTTTAATTGATAATAGAAGAGTCTAAGGGAAGGACATAGGATAGCTTTATCCCGGAAAATTGCGTAGTTCCCGTGGGATAGGGATAAACGAAATTTACGCGGACAGAATCGCGGGCAACAGATAGTAATTTCATAAAGTATAAGGATATCGGTAGGGGTTTCCCATCGATAGTTGCGATGGCGACTTGCGACTGCGACCGTCGCGCGACCCATCGCCCCATCAATTATCCCATACAATTTATTGTAATTTTGCTTGTATAGTAATATATTATTGCTTTTTTGTGTTTGGTGGTGGTACTGTTGGGACCGTTAATAAATCATTTTTCTTTCTTTCTTTCTTTCATCGTATGAATATTAAGCCGTGAGTCGAGGGCGCCGGTCGCGGTCGCGTATCTTCGGTCGCCGACGCCAACATATTTATGAATGCTACCTTCATATTATTTGAGTGATTTGGACCTGTTCAATGGTGCAGTGAATATTATTTAGAGTTGTCCGGTATCGGAAGATGCAGTACGAATTTACAGGTTCATCAAGCACTCCTTTGCAGCCAGATAATCTGGACATCGCAATAGGAGTGTTTGATGAATGTGGACATCGAGTCTTTCAATGAGGCTGGCAATAGTCACACAGGTGCACTTAAGCCTAAAAAAAATAGAAAAAAAAATTTTAGCGCGATTTCTTCAGACCATGAGACATCAAGGTTATATCTATTTCGAGAGCTAGACGATTAGTCAAAGTAAATAGAGATGAAAAAAATAGGCCTTATTACGGCTTTATTGTCTAGCAAATAGTAAGTTGTTTGAAATACCCGTAGGCTCTACACGAAGAGTGAAATAAAAAAAAAAAATATATATATCACGGGACAATTCACACCAATTAACCTAGTCCCAAAGTAAGCTTAGCAAAGCTTGTGTTATGGGTACTAAGCAACGGATAAATATAATTATATAGATAGATACAAGTAAGTAGTTTAGGTCTTAGTTTATAGGTTATATTATAAGTTTAGGTTAATTTTTTTTTCTATCATTGATCTGTGTATATTTTTTGATTTTCAAATAAATAAATATTTTTATCATTTACTAAACATAAAATCTGAATATATTAATAGTCATTGCAAATTAAATAAATTTTTTGATGATAGATACATACTTAAATACATATTAAACACCCAAGACCCGAGAACAAACATTCGTATTTTTCATACAAATATCTGCCCCGACACGGGAATCGAACCCGGGACCTTAAGCTTCGTAGTCAGGTTCTCTGACCACTAGGCCATCTGATCGTCTAAAATAAAATACGAAGATAAATAATGTAAATGACTAATTATTTCACGGTCAACTATTTATTTAATTCTACTTATGTGACGGGATTCTCCATGTGCGACGGTGATTACTTACCGTCAAGTTACGCGCTCGTTTCTCCTCTATCTTATAAAAAAACCGGGATCGAATTAGTTATCTTTAAACCATTGTGAACTTCAACTAGACGTAGAGAGTACTGACCAACTTATCTGTGAATCAGATCATGCAATACTACACTTTATGGGAATGACATTAAAACTTTTTCCATTTACAGATAAGTTGGTCAGTCAGTTGCCACTCTGCAACCACTCGTGCAAGATGGCTACGTCTATGTCGCACTTTGGTGTGTTCATTCTTTATGTATAAACCCGCTCTCCTCATTTTTAGGGTTCCGGAGCCAAAATGGCAAAAACGGAACCCTTATAATTTCGAAAATACAAACTGAGACATGGATGCACAGAAAAACCTGAAAAAGAGACCAGCGCTGGGAATCGAACCCAGGTCCTCAGCAATCCGTGCTGCGTGCTATAACCCCTACACCACCGCTGGACAGGAATCTAGACACGAATTTTTCCTATACATACATATCTCAGGTTGCTTATTTCTACTACGCTACTTATGCAGCAGCACTAACGATTCCCAGCGCTGGTCTCTTTTTCTGGTTTTTCTGTGCATCCATGTCTCACTTTGCATTTTCGATATGGTTTCACGGGATACCCGTAAAAGTTACAAATTTGGAGTTGGGTTCGATTCCAAGCGCTGGTCTCTTTTTCTGGTTTTTCTGTGCATCCATGTCTCAGTTTGTATTTTCGATATGGTTTCACGGGATACCCGTAAAAGTAACAAATTTGGAGTTGAAATAAAAAATACAAAAAGACTCCAAAAAACCAATCCTTATAGTTTCGCCATGTCTGTCTGTCTGGCTGTCCGTCCAAATAAAGTGCAAGTGCAAATTTTCATTAAAATCGAGCGTCCCCCCCTCTAAAATCTAAACGGTGGGTGGAATGAAAAAAATTCAAGATGATAGTAAGTAGGTATATCAAACTTACAAGGAAAACTATAACGGTTAAGTTTGCTTGAAAAATTTAATAGTTTTACTCTTAAATAGCAGCCTAAGTTATAAAATTTACCTAAACTTGGAAGATTCCGTATAAAGTACGAAATCCTTGGAAAAATAATACTTAATTTTTTCGTAATGGCTACGGAACCCTATTTTGGGCGTGTCAGACACGCTCTTGGCCGGTTTTTTTAATGCTCCATTTTCAAAAATCGCACAGGATTTTGAATGTGTTAAAAAGCAAAATAACGTCTTATTTAATCAAATATTGAAGACGCTGTTTTAAAAAATATATTTTAATTGCCAGTCATTGCCACTAAATATATTGAAGGACAATAGGTCTTTGTCTGTCGTCTGTATCTCTATTTTTACTCGACTACGGCAAAGCCAAAGGAAGAGTAATGATTTTAGCAGTCGATGTATTTTGCCACAGTACTCTTAAGCGCAGTACTGATGTAGCCGAAAATTGTTATTGAAATAAGTTGAGACCCTAGGAAGGATGTACTTATGTAGGTTAGTTTTAATCCTGAAAAAAATTCATAGTTCCAGCGGAATAGTGAAGCGAGATGAACGAATTCTTCGCGGACGAAGTCGCGTGCAACACCTAGTATAAAATAATCTTCAATTTTATCTGAGAACTGCCCACGATTATCGTTTTTGATATTACTCCGACATATTTATGAACTAGCTGTCATATAAACTTCAACTTTAATAAAAAGTTAATTTACATGCGAAAGACTTCAGAGTCCGAAAGCTGGTAGACATTTTGGAAAGGGTAGGTACATTTACAACAAACACCGCTAACCCGTTCAATACCAAGTAAAGTATTCATATGTCTTAGAAACTTTTCAAGTACAGTGACATCTGTCGATCAATAAAGTAAACATTTTTCAAAACTGGCATAACATCTACACTTCCTGTATTTATGTTATGTCATCTAAACACATGTCTGACCTTGCAGGGTAGAGAGCAGCAGGATTTAATTTAATCTATCCTTGATTTTTTTTATTTTGCATTTTTTTACATAGGCACGATAAATCTTTTTAGAAAATTCTAATTTTTACATTTACCTTAGTTTAGGAACTCACTCTGTTCACTCGAACAGAAATCAAGATAATTGTGTATCAAAAAACCGGTCAAGTGCGAGTCGGAGCACACCAAAAATTGCAAAAATAAATTGATAGGCGTTGCTCAAAACATCTTCTAGCATAACTATCGTTCTAAATTACGTCTAGGCTTTACATAACTCAAAGAATCTTGATGGCCTTTCAAAAGCCGATGTTTCACCCTTTAGCATTTTTTTTTATTTTCAAACCCAAAATTACATTACACTAACGAGTGCTACTTTTAAACAAACATGACTTCGCTAAGAGCTTTTCAAGCCGAACTGTGATTTCAATTAAGTATTGCTTAAGCAGTTGCGATGCAGTGCAAGTGTTAAGAGTCTTGCTGCAATCCATACTAATATTATAAATGTGAAACTGTGTGTGTTTCTATGTTTGTCCGTCTTTCATGATAGACGAGTGGTTTGACCTATGACCTCCCAAGCAGAGGGTCGCCCTCTGAGTTTTTCGAAATGAAATTTACCACGAGCTTTACGGTGAAGGAAAACATCATGAGGGAACCTACACAAACCTGCGAAGCCATTATATGGTGTGTGTGTGAAGTTCTCAATCCGAACTGGGCCCGCGTGGGAACAACGGCCCAAGTCCTCTCATTCTGAGAGGTGGCCTGTGCCCAGCAGTGGGACGTTTATAAGCTGGGCTGATGATGTCTATCCTCCGAGCTGCATACAAGTTAGCCTGCTTAGCTACGAAGTGCAGAGTTCGAACTTCGTATCTTGCCATTCAGCTGGCGCTTAAGTTATTTAATACGAGAGTGATAGGGACGCGTATGATACGAACTTCGATTTTCGAATTTTGTAGTGCCCCTCCTGAGACTTGCGCCGCCGGCGCTGGCAACGGCGCTTACACAACGCTATCTGACGGATCGCTCGGATTGTCTTCGTTTCGGCAACTCTCGCGCACTCTGTGCCAATCATGTGCTCTACCTGCAATTTTCATAATTGGGGATTTGGTTGGGCAATAGGAAGTCAAATTGGAATTTTAATTACTTTAATATCGTATTTCCACATGTTATGACTAGACTGCTATATCTTGCTTTTCTTTAAATTTGTTTTTGTTTTTCAATATTAGGTAGGTACTAGGTACACGTGTGTTAAGTAACAGTTCAATTATAATTTTATCAATTTAATTTGAGTTGAGATTTGATTTTCGGATTTTCCTTTCTTATTTTTGTATTATGTATGTTGTTGCGTTACTCCTTGATTGAATTGTGTTGGTTTTCACTTTTTTTTATAATGTATTACTTTTCACTGTATGATGAACTGATGGTCCCGGGAGACCAGCGTCGTTCGCAAGAGCGGCAGTTTGCTGATTTTGGACCATTTCACGAGGCGGGGCGGTTTTGGGCTCACGAATAAAATGTTTTCTTTCTTTTCCTTTTGTCCTTCTTTCTTGCCAAATTTCATTTCATTTCATTTTCAGAAAAATGATTGCCGTGGAGAGTATGATACATTATATAAAGTTTGCAAAATAATGCCTATTGACAAGAAAATTACTACTAGATTAAACCGTACTAGATTAAAAGTTTAATTGAACGGCGAGAAATATCGTGCATGTTTTGTTATTTACATTGCTGTGTTCGAGTGATTCTTTCTTAACACAAAGCATTGGGACTACGCAATGTAACGCAGCTCGCAATATATTTCGCATACTTAAAATGTACATCTAGATACTAATAAAAATACTATCGTTAGTTTTGAAATCGTAATATTAGTATAGCGTTTCATTAACTTTTTAAACTTCACCCAACCACTGTTTATTATAACCTTACCTTAGAAAATTAACTATAACAATTACTTTACTCAACCGCGACCTTACGATAGCTATGTGTGTTCATGCACCGCCACCTCCACACTGATTTTTTGGGGGAGGCCTATTTCATATGTACGTCCTGCGGCAGGTATTATGATGATGATTTTAAAGCCGAATTTAGACTTGCAAGAAATATCGTGCAAGTTGCATTACATTGCATGGCCGTAAAGCCAACGAGTTTGTAGTGGTCAATCGAGCGCCGCGATGTAATGTAACCTGGGCGATTTTTCTTGCAAGTCTAAACTCGGCTTAACCCTCAACGGGAAGAGTTCTTTTACGAGTAAGAACGGCCGGCCTTGAACGACATCGCACATGATCGATCGTCGACATACTTCACCTGTAAACAAGCGTAAGTGCCGTAATTTTTCACGGCTCTTAAGCCTTTTTAACTTTGCCGTGCGTAGATTCGTCTACAATATAAGGCTTCATATTTGCCTTCGCGGCACAGTGAGGCAGTTGTCAACAGGTATCAATAGTTTAGTTATTCAATGTAATAGTAATTCAATGTAGTATTACATTATAATTTACATAAACGTCAGTTAAAGTATAACCCCCTTATTCATAAACGACAATCAAACCTATTTTAGTTAAAATGCCGCTAAAATTCGTTTGTCCTTATCTGTCACTTCGACGTTTGTATTTGTTAGAAAGGGATAAAGCATTTGTTAGTTAACATAGGCTTGTTAAGTTTTATGAATAAGGGGGTAAGAATTTATATTGAAATCGTCAAAGGTACACATAATCTTAGTAATATTAGGGTGATTATCTCAGCGAGAAAATTTGGCGGCAGAGCTGATAATTATGGTGTGGACTAATTGTTTTAGAGGTTTAATTTTTTTTCTAAAAAGAAAACACAAATTTTTATCTTAAGCCAAATTGCAAAGTTTTATAAAAGTCATTAATGTTTATTAAAAAAAAATTTTTTCATTGAAATCATAATTTTGGTGTGGCGTCCAGTATCCGTTGTTCTTGATGAATGTCTATGATAGAACCATAACATCCATTTATTTAACTAAAAATGCATTGTATTTTATTCTTCATTAGTTCAAGTATCTTATAAGAATATATAAATAAATATTAGTACATGAATTTATACTCAAAACTAGGCACTAAAATTTGTCCATGTGAAATTGGCAATTTTGGTGGTAAATATTGAAGATGATTTTGTGGTCGAACGAAACGCAATAAGACCAACAAAAGTGTGTTAACCTGTGCGTTTAGTTCCGCTCCTGCACTGAGCGATGACACACGCGCCATATCTTGCTGGTTCTGTCCGCCAAGCACGTAAGTATCTAATTTTGGTGTGTTAAAATACTTTTTAATGCAATTTTGGTGGTGTATGTAACTAATGACTTAGCAATACTTGTTTTTGTATGAAGTATATGCGAGGCATGTTAAAAGTTTTCCTTTTTAAAATATTAAGTTAAATTGGAAGTGAATGATACGGTTTTGTTTTTAATCATTTTTTTATGCACTTTTTCTAATTTTGGTGGATCAATTTTGGTGGTTTTGGTGGTAATTTGAAGCCCAACCACATAATTATAATTTCATTTTTAAGCCTTTTACATTTAAAACTTTGCATTTACAACATTATTGACTCAATGCACTTATTTCAAGTAAAATATAAACACTTAGATACCTACTTTACAATAAAACTAAATTATCACTATTTGTAATAAAACTTAATTTATTTTTTTTGAATGGCTAACCGCAAGAAAAAAGAAATCAAGAGAAGAAGTCCTCGAAAAGAATAGTACATTGTGTCCTAAGGGCGATAAACAAGGAATTACGAACGAGAGTCTATTAGAAGCCCGAAGTCGAAGACTGAGCTTTAGTTAGTCGATGTTCGTAATTCTAGTACCGCCCGTGCGACATACAATGTTTTTCATCACATTTGCGAGTAAAATTGTATATTTGTAAAAGAAAAACTAATATTTTTTCAAAAATTGACGATACCGCTGACTACGCTCTTGGCAGCGCCAGCCTCCGCGCCGCCCTCCCCCCCCAGCCTGACCATGCGCGCGCCGCGCTCCTGCACGCCAGCACGACCAGCACGCCATGCAGTATCACACTCATTTATCGACCTTGGGCTTCATGACAAGAAAATTAGTACCGGCAATGACTCATTTACCGACCACGGGTTTCATGACAAGCACATTAAGGTCGAGGGTTTTATTTGGGGGGTTGCAACCATGGTAGCCTGCATGTTACGACACTGTTTAAGAGCAAGTGTGATGAAAATATAATTGCATTATCATCGACTTCGGGCTTCTAATAGACTCGTTCGTAATTACTTATTTACCGCCCTTAAGACACAATGTACTATTTTGTTACTACGAGTTAAACATTGTATTTTCGTAGAGATTTCGATACAATTAAAACGATTAATAAAACATTTATTTTCTTTTTATATCCAGCAGACAATTTGATCAAGAAAAATGTTTTTTTTACCTTGAATTAGCACAAGTAAATCTAATTTTGGTGTAGATGTGCAATTTTGGTGGCCAATATATCTAATTTTGGTGGGTACAAGCAATTTTGGTGGTAATCAAATTACTAAAATCATAATATCTCCAAAACTACTATGTATAATGAAGGGCCATTACGACACAATATTTATTATGACTTGTAACGTATTGTTGATATATCATTTTGACTCGGACAACAAAAATAAAAAAAGCCACCAAAATTAGGTAAATTTCAAGCTTGTCGAAATTCACCCATTAATATTACTAATGTGAAAGTTTGCGAGTTCAAGCGTGTGTTTGCTACTTTACGCTGAACTTGTTGGCCAGATTTGGTTAGAATTAGGTAGGTAAAGCTACTTTTTAGGCGATTACAGATATAGATATGGTTATTTGGGGTCTTTTTTTTGTATTTTTTATTTCAACTCCAAATTTGTTACTTTTACGGTCATCCCGTAAAACCATATGGAAAATACAAACTGAGACATGGATGCACAGAAAAACCAGAAAAAGAGACCAGCGCTGGGAATCGAAGGCAGATCCTCAGCATTCCGTGCTGCGTGCCATACCCCTGTCTACTACTGGACAGGAGTACAGACACGAATTTCTCCTATGCACACATAATATCTCAGGTTTCTTTTTTCTACTACGCTACTTAAGCAGCAGCACTAGCGACATCTATGTTTCGCTCTCATCGAGAGACGTAACACCCTTTCGGAACTAAGCGCTCACCCAGACAAGAGATGTCGCTACTGAGCAATCAAATTATGATTGGTTATTTGGAGTCTTTTTTATTTTTTTACTTTTTTTTATGTTTGCCATTATCTTGCTTTCTCAACTAGCTTACCCATATCGAGAAACCAAGATAAATACGAACTTATCCGACAAAATAAAGGTTGCCCGAAAGAGATCGCTTTTAAGCGATAAGGCCGCCTATTGCTTACCTTGTAATTTTCTTTCTGTGGACCTGTTTTCTGTATCGCTTACTATTTCTGGTGTACAATAAAGATTCATTGTATTGTATTGTATTGTTGTACGATGAAAAATCAATACTCGCTAGATCTGTAACAGTTTTTGTAAACGTATTTCGTAATGTCAATCCTTAAAGTAAACAAAACACCAAATCAGTATTGCAAAATTTGCAAACGAAAACAAATAATGAACATTTACATACAAAAAAGGGTTCCGTACAAATGTTTAACCGTACAAAATGTCAGGAACCAAGAACAAGGTTCTTTACCTACCTCGTCTCGTCACATGAAAAATCAGACTAAAACTGATACCATTAATTAATTCCATTAAAAATTAAATTTTCTATTACTAAGGCGGCGAATTCAATAAATAAAGTTCACTCAATATTTAATAAATAACACGCAGTATACGATAATTAACAAAAAGAAATAAAAATTGAACTATAACTAAGTTACTCTACTCATAATCCTAAAAATCTATACTTACAAATATCACCCAAGTCGCTGCTATTTCCAATTAATATAATTTATATTTCGTTCGCTTAGTTTCTTTTAAATATTTAAATTGTTTTATTACATGTTCCCACATGCTTCCGTGGGAAGGTGCGCCGTAAGGGCAAAGTTTCATGGCCTACTTACACGACTTATAGACATCGATTAATATTTAATGAAGCGAGTTTTAGATCCCATACACATAATTCAGTTGTCTGTGTAAGACATTTTTGCAAACTTTGATATACTTGCTACCATCCTGAATTTATTCAATTTTTTTCCACCCACCGGTTAGATTTTAGACTGGGGGGACGCTTGATTTTAATGAAAATTTGCACTTTAAAGTTGAATATTTCGCAAAAAAATCAATTAATCGAAAAATCGTCTTAGCAAACCCCTAATGGTTTTAAAAGACCTATCCAACGATACCCCACACTATAGGGTTGGATGAGAAAAACAAAATCACCCCCACTTTACGTCTATGGGAGGTACCTACACTAAAATCATTTTTTTAAAATTTTATTTTACCATTTTGTCAGCATAGTTTACATATATATCCGTGCAAAATTACAGCTTTCTAGCATTGATAGTCCCTGAGCAAAGCCGCGGACGGACGGACAGACAGACAGACAGGCAGACATGGCGAAACTCTAAGGGTTCCGTTTTTGCCATTTTGGCTCCGGAACCCTAAAAATTAAATGTTCACCACTGATTTACTTCAAAACATCTTCAAGTGTGTTGTGAGTATTTGCTTGCGGTCGCCGCATAATTCTATTAGGACCTAGGCAGCAAATTGCTTTGTCAAACTGCACTTTCAGCATGAGATTAGTGCAGTGACGTGTGTGGCTGCATACTGGATTGGATGCGTTTGCTAATCCTTAACTAGGGCAATGATCACATGCTTCTTGAATTACCTATATTTAGAACTGCCAGGTCAACATTATACGGTGCATACCTACTACAAATTTAACACTCAAATAAATCAAACACTCAAATTATGTATTTTTACTCTTAATCGTGTAGGTAATCTATTTATACCTATACTTATTTAAAGTTTTAATTTGTCGTATCTGGATTTTTAATGTTCTCTAAGTTTAAACTTTTTGGTCCTAACTTCTTATCCTATACTATTATAAAAACTATATTTGTATGGATCTATGTAAGTTATTCCATTAATTACGTTCAAAATGACATCCTGTATATTATATATACCATATTTCTCTTGAAAGAGTAGTGATTTTGATGAAATTTGTTGTGCTTTATCTAAAAGTTACTTTTTGAAACGAGCTAGGAATCATCTGTGAGAAAATGTGTTTATCGATTTAGCAAACTAATTCAATTGCATTGTTACTTTGACGTAATTTGACTTAGTTAAATAATTAATTTAATTTTAAACAGGCTTATCTTTGCAGAGGCCCGTAGCAATGATTTATGGTTGCGGAATAGCAAACTTATGATCACGTTTTCGAAATAAATCTGAGTACCTATATCAAGCTTAAACCAGGTTTAACGATGAAATCTAGATTTTTCCGGAAAGGGTCTATTAATTAAATTAAATTAATGAACATAGTTTATCGTAGAATTTTTCAGCTAAACTAGTTCATACTTTTATGGTAATATTTAAATCATTTTAATGAGGGGGAGTAGGGCAAAACGAATCTTGTTACTTATTACGCAGTAATAATGTAATATACTTTATCAAGTAGAGACTTCGCCAGTTTGAGTGAAAACCCTCAAGCGATGTGAATGGCCTGTAGTACTGTGATTACAAGGTTGGCAAGGTCACGCGTTTTCACTAGGTTAAACGTAATTAAATTAACGTGTTTTCCTTCAATAATTATTGATGGTCAAGTATAGAAATTGACGTCGCTTCTAGCCAACGAGACGGTCGTTCTCCCGTGAAGTTTGTACTAGCATTTATTTAGTACTAGCTGTTGCCCGTGACTCCGTCCGCGTAAAATCAATTTATCGCTATCCCGCAGGAACTATGCATTTTTCGGGATAAAAACTATTCTAAGTCCTTCCCTGGGACTAAAACTATCTGTATACCGAATTTCATCTAAATTGGTTCAGCGGCTTATACATGAAGCGGTAACAAACAAATTTCCACAATAAGTGGTTAGTGGAAAGTATGTACATCAATGTCAACAAAATGATGATATTCTTTTGTACTGTGCAGTAATATGCTGACAAAAATTTACCGATTGACAGGCAACTAGAGCGCTAGTGACATGAAATTTGGCAGACATATTCATTATAGATCATTACTGTATATTATAGATCGCATGGCTTAAGGACCTGGGGGCCTACCACGCTCAAGAGAGCGTGTTAAGAAATACGATCCAGTTAGGCGCTAAACTGAACTGCATCGCTATTTCGTACCACGACGTTACTTTTGCGATTCAGTTCAAGCACGGTTCAGCGACAGCGATACCGACATTTTCATTCACTCACTTCAAGCGGTTTTCGTACCATGACGCTTCACTTGAGTGGAAATTGAATCGTTTCAGTGTCAAATTTAGCGATTCAGTATAAGTTACTCATTCTGTAAATTCTTTCGAGGAGATCCGACACAGAACTAAAGTCATCGACATAGCTCACCGGATAAGCAAACTGAAGTGGCAGTGGGCCGGCCATATCAGTCGAAGAACTGATAACCGCTGGGCAACGAGTTCTTGAGTGGAGACCGCGAATCGGCAAGCGTGGCGTAGGACGCCCTCAGACTAGGTGGAGCGATGATCTTCGCAGGTTAGCTGGCAAGAACTGGATGAGACTGGCCGAGGATCGTGCTCAGTGGCGTGCAACTGGAGAGGCCTATGTCCAGCAGTGACTAAGAAAGGCCGATGATGATGATGATGATGAAATTCTTTTGGAATTTTAAGTGTTTTACTTGGAATATTTTTAAATTTCAAGAACTTTTAATCTTTTATTCAAGTTTTATAACTTTTCATAGACATTGTGCTTCTTAACTCCTCATTGATAAAACTTTTTTTTTCAGTGCGAAAAGAGAATCGTGGATTAGTGACAGCGTTAACATTTTATTTGTAACCAACACAACGGTTGCTAAGAACACGGAATGACATAGTGTTATGGTTTTCCAAAATAAAGAGGGTTTAGTATACAGTATTTGGTTTGCATATAGCGGCATCCCTTTCGCGACTTAGCGTTTCAGATTCGGACCAGAGACAATATCGGTCTTTCATTCACTTGTAAACCATTGAGACTCAGCTCTGAGAAATAAACGTCGTGGTACCAATTTCCACGATTCAGTTTAGATGCCTAAATTGAACTGCTCTGCGTTTGGATCGTTTATGAAAAGATCATGGTAGGCCCCCTGGCCTATTTTTATACTTCCACGAGACGAGAGTGAAGCCAGGGTGATAGCGGTCTGTTAATAAATAATTGCTTTGTGGTTTGTTAAATGATTTCTCGTTCTGACTTTTCTCTGAATTTTTATAATAAAAGTTGATAAAACCTGTCTGACTCGTAAAGAAAAGTTTCCGTACCGCCGTAGAGTTAGAAGTTTATTTTTGTTATTTTACTGGCAGTAGTCACAAAGTTCAACTTTCTGTCTATTAGAGCACAAGTAAATAGGTTTTTATTGAAGCTTTGGATAAAACCAACAAATCTTTAACAATATAACATTTTAACCCATAACACGTCTCCTTATCCGCAGATTAAATTTTCCACAACAAAAATACATTCATAAGAGTTATCCCTTCCATGGCTTTGTTGCGGCAAAAATAAATAGCTGACGCGTGATTTTCTTTCCAGTTTACACCATGCCCCTAATGTCGCCGGCGTCCCCACGTTCGCAATAAGCTAAAGCAAATTAAATTAATTTAATGGCTCGTTTGGAACATTTTTGCAAATATAACCGTGTATTTTTATAATTGGATAGCATTTGCATTGCCCGATGGTGAGTATAGCATTGCTGATAAGGCTGTGGGTATGCATGTTTGTGTATTTGGCGCGGTTGATGTAATTTAATTGGAGTACTCAGAATAATAGTGGAAGCCATGGTAGCCTTGTCGTTTGACCTAAGGCCTGAGTAAACGATTGTGGATTCAAACTTGCGTAAATTTTGCAGAATTTATTTATTGCAAGAAAAACTTTGTGCGGTTTACGAATCAACTTCATGGTGATTGTGAAGAATAAGCCTTCGCATTCTGACAGAAAGCCTGTGCCCTGCCGTAGAAAGTATTGTGTACTCATTACATACAAACACACAAATTCTCTATAACGAGAACGAGACATAGTCAGGACCCGGGGCTAGTAATATCACGGAACACAATCAAAGCCGCATTGTTCCAAAACTGTGTGTTGAGTTATAGTATATGTTTATTGTGTCTTATTGACATATTCCGATATTGATGCGAGCCACTTTAGCATTCAGGGCAGCTCTTTTGGCATTATGTTGATTGTTGCTCAGTGCGTCTTTTTCTACTACGTTTTTTTTTATTAGAAAATCGTTGTAGTTAGAAAAGTGTAGGGTCTATTGCAGTTGTGAGGCATTTCAAACCGTCCCTAGTCATTTCGATGCCATTTAAGGATAGCTTGTGTTGCTCTCGGTTGCAATAGCCCCTCCCAACCGTACAACGCCGCTGATTGAATTGTGTGCAACTTTAGACATCTTAGATAGCGAGATTCTATTACTTACAATCTTACCAAAGCACATGCTAGAGTAGGCAACACGCGGTTTACCTCTATTAAAGTAGAAGGTCACCTTCATCAGCCTTCCTCGACTAGCTCATCCATCCATTCCTACCTGCGAGTTTATGAATATTATCGCCCCACTTCCCACTTTACTAGGGGACTTAACAAACTTTGCCCACACGGCTCGCCTTCCCGCGGAAGCATGTAGGAACATGTAATAAAACTAATAAAAATTGTAATAAGTAACGTTCAAAAGAAATTAAGTGACCTTATTTATTGAATTCGCCTTAGTTATGGTACACTATGTTTGCAGACACGTGGTCTTCACTCAAAAATCAGTCCGTCTCAACGGCCATCAGTTCGGTGTATGTGACCTGCCCAGCGCCATTTCAGCTTGTTAATGCGCCAAGCTACATCGATGACTATGGTTATTCTGCACTTATAAGAGACATTAAAAACTTACTTTTTTAACCTTTCGCGAAATATAAATGAATCAAAAGCACTTTAGTTACGGACCCCGGAAAACTTCGTAAATTAAGATCGTTTTACATTGTTGTACCCCGCGCAATTAATTTTCTTAATCTTAATTCTTGAATCTTTTAAGCAGTAAGAGTTACGCCACTAGTGTCTTAGATAAATTTACTTCATTTGACCTCGACAAGTTAAGGGAAATAAATAATGACACTGTGTACGTTATGACGCTCGAAGAGATATTTTTAAAATCGAAAATTTGCCACATGGTTATTAATTTTGCAAGAGTTTCCGAGTGCACAACTAGTGTAGTTTTAATAACATAAACGTGTCGATTGCGGCGTGTGCGGCACGATTTCTGGACTATTCGTGATTTTGTCTGTTGCTGGGTCCTTGCTTTAGATACCAAGTTATATATACACTTAGTTCCTTAGTATGATGAAACTGACTGTGATATTGGGAAGTTTATACCTAGGTACTGAATAGTCTAGGTTTGAGTTGCGCCAAGTTACTTTAACGATAACCGATGTCAAATCAGCCGTCAAATGAAAAGAATTTGATGGCAGAAAGAAAGACAAAAAAGGAAAGAAAGTAAGAATCATCATCATCATCCCAGCCATATATACATCCCACTGCTAGGCACAGGCCTCCTCTCAAAATGAGAGGGCTTGGGCCGTAGTTCCCACGCGGGCCTATAGCGGATTGGGAACTTCACACACACCATTGAATTGCTTCAAAGCTTTCTTCACGACGTTTTCCTTCACCGTAAAGCTCGGTGGTAGCAATCCGTGCGCCCGGATTGCTACCACCATCTTGCTCGCGAATCCTACTGTGAAGCAGCAGTGCTGGCACTGTTGTGTTTCGGCGTGGAGATTAAGACAGCCGGTGAAATTACTGGCTCATCCATCTTAGGCCTCTAGGTTGGCAACGCATCTGCAATACCCCTGGTGTTGCAGATATTTATGGGCGGTGGTGATCTCTTACCATCTGGAGACCCACTTGCTCGTTTGCAATCCAGTAGAATAAAAAAAAAGAGGAGAACTGTGACCAGCAGTGGGACGTACATAGGCTGGGATGATGGGATGAAGAATCATTAATTGGCATGATAGTTGAATTGGCAGACGAAGTCGCGGGCAACAGCTAGTAATCTATATAGTATCGTCTATGATTCTACCTCTATCTCAGTCAACGTACGTCTATCACGCAAAATTCGCTTTTACAATAAACCCAAAACACCCATTGTGAAGAGACCAGATAGCAAAGTCTACCAACCGCGAAAAATGAAAAACAGTGACAGCTGCGCTCTCATAATAATCGGATAATGACAGGCGGCCTGATGAGTTGATGACCGGCGGACGGACGTGACGTCACAACATTTACAATGCACAAGGCCACTGAAATGCGCAGGTTTTTTGCGCGGAATCGTTCGTTGGAAAATTTTCTTTTTCCACTTGTTTAGTTTTGTATAAAAGGCACAGTTGAGGGAACTGAATTACGTGGTAGGTCATTGGCGTGCATTGAGTAGGCAACCGCAGGGCTACTACGAAATTCGAAAATCGAAGTTAGTATCGGACCATCCCTCTCACTCTCGAATTAAATAATATAACCGTCGGCGGGACGGTACGAAACTAACTTTGATTTTCGAATTTCGTAGTAGCCCTGCAGGGTAGGTCTACCCTGGTGTGTAGAGGGTGGCTCGGTGTCGGTGCTACTACTAACTAGCAGCTGCCTACCCTGGAATCACCCAATGCACGCCTACGGCCAGGATGCAGGCGCGGTCCGGGGGGGGTCTCATGGCCATGGCCTTCCCAAAATCGTACGTCTAATTGAAAAATCTTCTAAAAATTTACAAATTAAGAAAAAAACAATTTTTTGTCTCTAGCCACCTAGCCACAATGAAATGAATTAGTGACCCCTCAAAAATTTTAGGCTGCGACCGCGCCTGCCAGGATGTAACCTTTATGCTACTAACGTCATATTGACATCCCATACAGCTGCCAAAGAAATCATAAAGAAGTTGATTATGAAAGGGTTCCATTTAAAGGCACGTCATTCTATTTCCTCGACTGTAAGTTCATGAAACATATCGATTGTAAGTCAGAGCTACATGTAGTACTATCGCTAAGAAATTTTATAGGTTAACAGCCTATGTCACTCTCTGACCCGTAAACTATCTCTATGCCAAAAATCACGTCGATCCGTCGCTCCGTTACGGCGTGAAAGACGGATAAACACACAAACACACTAACAAACAAACACACTTTTGCATTTATAATATTAGTATGGATTCACCACATAAAAATTTGATGTCTTGAAAAACTAGATTTTTCATTTAATTAAAAATAATATTTAAACGTAGCTCTTAAATATATTTACCTATGCTTAGTTAACTGAGTTGGCTAACAAATATAAACGTCACAGCACCACAGAATAAGTAATAGTACAAACAGCACTAACCATAGGTACCTACCTATGGGGTCATCGCTTTTGGCTCATAAAAGTATGTCAGTTCATTAATGGTGTCAAATGACGCTAGTTTGACACCTATCACGACTGGGGAAATTCCATCACTAAACAGATACCGAAAAACAATAACAAAATGTGCAATCCGGTGCGCGCGCGCTCGTTACCGTCATAACCGAACCGGAACAATGGCAAGGTCGTCGGAATGATAGTACTCGGCCACTGGTACAGTCATGAGAGTACTACAGCGTATTTTTTTTTTTTTTTTTTTATTCGACTGGATGGCAAACGAGCAAGTGGGTCTCCTGATGGTAAGAGATCACCACCGCCCATAAACATCTGCAACACCAGGGGTATTGCAGATGCGTTGCCAACCTAGAGGCCTAAGATGGGATACCTCTTAGTGCCAGTAATTTCACCGGCTGTCTTACTCTCCACGGCCGAAACACAACAGGGCAAGCACTGCTGCTTCACGGCAGGATTAGCAAGCAAGATGGTGGTAGCAATCCGGGCGGACCTTGCACAAGGTCCTACCACCTGCAAAATGTGCGTATGACGGCACAACTTGATTTGAGTGTGTCTCAAATTCAAATTACTCAATTTAGACTTTTTTTAATGGTATTTACTTGTTAGAAGAAAAGAATACATAACAATTAAAATCAAAATGAACTTAAAATTAAAATACCTACAAAAAAGATAAATAATAATAATAATGAAAACTAAAAGAACTAGAACTAGAAAACTAGACCCCCTAGGCAAGGTTCTTTTGAATTGCTAGGCTAATTATTTGTCCGAGGAAGCTGCCAGCTCTTCGGTCCCCTCACAGGGGAGTCTCCTGTGACGGCTACTAACCTCTTCGATTATTTCTTTGTAAAGTTTCAGAGCGCTAGGACCCCACGGACCAAGGGTCTCAACACCGAACGGGACAAAATCGTATTCGGCGCCTAGACTAGCCCCTATATTTGGTAGATTTTGCTTTTTCCGCCGCTTCAGATGCTGCTCCAGCTCTTTAACAGGTTCCATGGAGATGAGAAGCAGCTAGCGTGTTCGAACGAGTGGCAACCCACACAAGCACTCGACCCATCATCCATGGTATCATACTCATACCATCAGGTCTCTTACCACCGTCTCTCGAAATACCTGTGGGCTCCAGCAAGGATGGCACGTTGACTGTGGTAAGGGACCGCGTATGATGTCGTTGATTTAGACTATACCGGGTGTGGCCTGTAATATGAGCAAAAAATTTAAACATAGATCGTCCTCGTCAAACTGAACAACATTAGTTCAGCGACTTTTAAAAATAATGGAGTCTTTGAATTTCCCTTTTTCATACAAATTAAATACCGCTATCAATGTTACGCCATTCTAGAACACAACTGACGTCGCCTGTCACGCTACAAACATCGAGCATTTTGCTTTACATTGCTTCTTCGAATAAACTTAAAAGTGTAATAAAAACTAAAAAACTAATTATTTGCTCGTATTACAGGCCACACCCGGTATAAAGTTATGAATGTCAAAAAAAGTGCTGCTGGTAAGGGGAAACCTCCATTGAAAAAAACCCCGCCAGAAACTCATCGAGGTACTTTTTAAAAACAGATCTAAAATGTTATTTAGTAACTTACAACACAAGTATTTAACATAGCTACATTTTTAACACACTAGATTCACTGGAAATCGGATTTGGATGCTACAGAGTGTCACATACGCAATTGTGAAGGTTTAGGGTTTCGTGCCCTAGATAAAACCAACTCGGGAGGATTATTAGAAAGTGGGGAAGAGTGTTGATTAAAAAAATACATATCTGTTTATTTCATAACCATATTACAATTTTATATAATTCACCTAGCTAATCTTTGTTTTTAAAGATTCTAAGTGCTAGGCTACGAGTTGCCCTTAATCAGTAACTTCTTGATGATGTTTTTTATTTATGTACTTTGGATTGGGTAGGTGTATTAAATAAAACTCGCAAATATTTGTGCATTTTTGTAGCGCAAATTGCACCATATTTATTGTAATAAGGAAAATTTATATTATTCAAAATTCAATGCTGGTCGAGAGCTAGAGAGGTTGAATATAATTTCCAGTGATTCTCAGACAATTAGATAGTGTTGGTAAACCTTGTTGAGCCTCTAACTCGATACATAAAGCTCGAAGCTCGAGGTTGGAAAACAGCTTCGAAGAAAATGAGCAGTGACTGAGAAATAAATCCGATTTTTCCTTCCTTCCGATATTTTGCTTCCGTGTCCCATTTTTATAGTTGCGTTCAGCGCGATCTTATCGATGACTTTCCTTCGCTTTCCGCAGATTTTCCTCGAACTATTTTAGTGGTTTTCCACCTAATTTATTAATCGTAAACAACTCGATTCTCTCGTGGTGGCCTAAATCGCCGTGGTGGCCTAATAGTTTGACCTATCGCCTCTCAAGCAGAGGGTCGTGGGTTCAAACCCCGGCTCGCACCTCTGAGTTTTTCGAAATTCATGTGCGGAATTACATTTGAAATTTACCACGAGCTATGCGGTGAAGGAAAACATCGTGAGGAAACCTGCACAAACCTGCGAAGCAATTCAATGGTGCGTGTGAAGTTCCCAATCCGCACTGGGCCTGCGTGGCAACTATGGCCAAGCCCTCTTGTTCTGAGAGGAGGCCTGTGCCCAGCAGTGGGACGTATATAGGCTGGGATGATGAAACAACTCGATTGACCTGAGGTGTTAATTAAACCGTGTTATTTCTGAGGGAACGTTCAATAGGTCGAATGAAGTTAAGTTCTCCCAAGACGCTTCTGACCTAACTTATTGCTTGAAAGATAATTGAACATAATTTATTATGCGCCATAAAACAACTCAGTGTCAATGGTTCTAAAAATATTACGCTTTTTTAAAAGTCCATAGTAAAAGTGATTTTTTATGTGTCACGTATTTCTTGTCAAGTTGGCGAGTTGGTTAGTGAGTTGATAATGTAATTGACAGACGTAGAATAATTTGTTTAAAGATTGGATTTGAGCTTAAAAAAGTAAGAAAGAAAGAAATAATTTATAGTGACAAAGTAGGAAATAACAAAAAAAAAAGTCAAATGGTCCATAATCAGCAAAATTGCCATTGAGGCCAAAGGTATATCTTTCTGGTTCACCCTAGCCTTGAAGAACCCTAGATTGTATGATTGCAAAATTCAGCACTGACACGTTTTAATTACTCCAAATTCTACATTTCACATTCCCCTAGAGATTCAACTCGTTCACCTATAATGACATCTCTCGATCCAACTATCTCTCCGACCCCTTTCAAAGCAAAACATGTCAAAATATTATGTAAACACGATATCTCATTTTCATTGTCCGTGCCAGTGTATAGCCAACACATCTTTATTACAATTTGCACTCGATAAGAATCGTTACAAATGGATGATAATGAAATTAGGAGATCGTGCCGTGCTAACGTTTTTGTGTACTCAGCTTGTTGTAGCCTACACTATTTACACTCGCAGGTGTATTTGAGCATGAAAAGTGATGGTCTTAAGGATGCGTTCCCACCAGAGATGTACGAGGTAGCTCAGTGGAGCGAGGATGCGTTGCCCGCAACTCTCGTCATACCGTTCCACCAAGTGCTCCCACTTGGTCAGGCCTCCGCCTGCCAACGCTTCATCTTCCGGTTCGCGGTCACCACTCGAGAACTTTTCTCCACCAACGATTATCTGTTCTTCGAGTGATGTTTTAATTTGGATCTAGTTCTGTTGTTTATTGAAGATTGTGTTTTACTACAACATAATTTTCGGACAGTCTTTATGTGAAGGGTCCACGGAAAGAAAATGTCTAAGTAGTCACCTTCTTTAAAATTGAGATTTTAATCTCAAAATGTAGAGCACACAAAGTACTATGACTTACCACTGAATTAAATAATCTGAAAACAATATAAAATCTATTTTGTTATCTTTTAAATAAATGGTAACCATAATAATTGTTCGTGATGACTAACTTTCAAACCGCTATAACTCAAAAAGTTGCTTAGGTGACTAGACACGTTCTTTCCGTGGACCCTTCATGTAAACAAAACCTCTCAGGGCTTTAAAACTACTTACAAGTATTAAATTTTTTTGACTACACAGACCTTACTGGTAAAAGAACACCATGAATTTATTGATAAAAGCAACCAAAAACATAAGTCGATTTCAGTCTTTGTACTGTGTAATGCAGATTCTGCCAAATCCAGTGAACAAACTTCCAGTATATTTTATTCAGCTACCCTGATAGCTGCAAACAAAACTACCAAATAGAGTCCTCAAATATTCCTCAGTACGCGCACTAGTACAGTCAGTACCGCAGATGGCGCCTCCATCGATCGACCTGTTGCGTGGGGTTGCTCCACTAAACTCACACTGTTCGAGCCACCACAAAAACAACTGTAACCGCTGTACAATAGGATCAAAATACGTTCGGGTCTCCAACAAATCCGCCCCAAGCTTCGTATTGCTGTCACAATAAGGGTTGTTTTGTGCGGTAATGTAGATAAATGAATGTCTAAAGTGAATCGTGCTAACAAAGAGAATGATTTCTTTTTGTTTTATTGTCGCTGTTGTGAAGGTCTGTTTGCATAGGAAAGCATTTTCCTGCCTCGGCCAACGTCTTATCGGATTTTATATTTAGCTGTCATGTATATAATTTGTTTGAAGAACGTCTGACGTTTGATTTGCTTTATTGCTTTATAACTACTCGTAAAAGTTGTGAACGGACGTTTTGCTCGAATTCTCATTTTATTAGCCTACTCGCAGTAACACAGGCTTCTTAAGTCAAAGGGCCACTTAAACTTATAATGTATTTAAACGTTTGTTGATTCACGGTGGAATTAGTTAGACATATTTTCAGCAGGATGCCCTTCTATTATTATTTATTATTTTATTATCCTTTGTTTTTGTTGTATTTCTGCGCATATAGGTACGTGGATCGCTAGATTTTGAATGAATACTTACGATACTTTCGAGCCGGACAAATTGCAGTACTAATGTATATATGTAAACTCTTTATTGTACAAAATAAGTAGCAAACACAATTGACAGACATTGAGATATATGTGCAAAGGCGAAAGGCTTTAAGGGATCTCTACCAGTCAACCTTTGAGTGGATGAGAGGAGCATCCAGTTAGGGAGAGACAAAAAGTGAGTTTAAAAGTTAAAATAGCTAGTGGAAGCTACTACTAATAAAAAAGATTTCCACCGTTTTTCCGTGCATGAGTGTCAGACATATCAGGGCGGCCATGTTGGATCGAAGCCTTGTTTATTAATCCTATTTGTTGGTGGCGCAACAAACTGTATGACGCGGCCTCTGCTAACACTGGATATTCATAGATGTCTACAAATTTGCACGGAACCCTCGGTGCGCGAGTACGATTCACACTTGGCCGGTTTATGACATAGGGTGGTAAACCGAGCTAGTGGGCCGCTTGATGATAAGTGAGCTCCACCGGTTATGTTTCTTCTCACGTCTGAACACAGTACAGAAAGTACTAAGTCTCCTTTCCTTTTGTATAAAACTGGATTTCGCGAAACTCAACTATGTAGGTATACATAATTTTGGTACTGTTGCCTAAAAAATACTTCATCAAAATCCCATTCAATTTTACAATTTACTATACTACTACTACCATGTATGTTACACTATCTAACTATGGTATATTATGATAATGCACCCGAGACGCCGCGAAAGCAGCGCGTGCGTCGATTTCTTTGACGAATAGCAAACAAACGTCACAAATAGTAATAAGGCTGCGTATTACACTAACCACGTTGTAATCACGGAATAATTTCAATAATGTATTAAGAGGTCGTCTACGAATATGATAGTTAAGATGAAATCATTTTGCATTTTGCAGGTGGTAGGACCTTGTGCAAGGTCCGCCCGGATTGCTACCACCATCTTGCTCGCTAATCCTGCCGTGAAGCAGCAGTGCTTGCACTGTTGTGTTTCGGCGTGGAGAGTAAGAGAGCCGGTGAAATTACTGGCACTAGAGGTATCCCATCTTAGGCCTCTAGGTTGGCAACGCATCTGCAATACCCCTGGTGTTGCAGATGTTTATGGGCGGTGCTGATCTCTTACCATCAGGAGACCCACTTGCTCGTTTGCCATCCAATCGAATAAAAACAAAATCATAGCGTCTTCATTGTTGTTTCTGATAATAGTTTGTATTCGAATTTTTGCTCTCATAGCTCTGTTCTACTTTTTAATTTCGTTAATTATAATGTATTAACAGAGCGGAAAACTCATGTGCCTATTAAAATTACTAAACCATAGTAAGAACCAACGAACAAGAGACTATATATTATTAAAAGCAAGGAACCTCTAAGCACGCATCCCTGCAAAAAAAGGTGTTTCTCAAACGTTTTAATGTAGATTGTCCGAATATAATTCATCCGAAACCAATACCGTTATTTATTAATAACCAACCATAGTAGCCGATCTTTCAATTTAAAATAATTAATTCCTATTCCTACCTATTTAGAGTTTCTATAATCATCTCGAATGTCTCCTTCAATTACAGCTTACGCCACGGTGTGACAGCGTCCGCTCATCCCAATAGCAAAATGAGCTCTAAGTCATGGACACTGGGTGTATTTCCCCGTTCGTCTCATTCACTTTCTTTTTCACTCGCACGTGAGCCGGCAAGGTCAACGAATTTGCATTCGATTGGTTTTTTGCGCTGTGTCGTGTTACGGTGTGATTATAGTTTTCAGGGTTCCTTATGTCTGAGTAACAAAGTAGAATCTTAATAGGATCATTCGTGCGCCATTTTTCTGTCTGTTCGGGTTGAGTTAAGCCGCTCAATATTTTTTTAGTTTTATAAATTATGTCTTAGGAGAGCTACTATACATTTTTTATGTTTTTTTGACCGTATAGTTTTTTATTTTTATTTTTTTTATTTGACTGGATGGCAAACGAGCAAGTGGGTCTCCTGATGGTAAGAGATCACCACCGCCCATAAACATCTGCAACACCGGGGGTATTGCAGATCTGTTGCCAACCTAGAGGCCTAAGATGGGATACCTCAAGTGCCAGTTATTTCACCGGCGGTCTTACTCTCCACGCCGAAACACAACAGTGCAAGCACTGCTGCTTCACGGCAGGATTAGCGAGCAAGATGGTGGTAGCAATCCGGGCGGACCTTGCACAAGGTCCTACCACCTGCAAATTAATTAATTTAATAAAACATTACACCATCATTATAAGACATCCAATGCGATAGCGTACCAACATATAGTATACAATTAAATATAGCTTACTTAAAAGTTGACATAAAGGAATCTTCTATACTACTATAATATTATATTAAATATAATGACCCGGATAACTCACGTCTTAAATCGAGTTGTAGTCGCGCGAGCAGAGCGGCGGCGCGCAGTGCGCGTGTTGCAGCAGCCGCTGAGTCGCGTTGCTCCGAAGACGAAGGGCTACGGATTAGCCCGAAACATGTCGAGCTAAACTCGATTTAAGACGTGAGTTATCCGGGTCATTATATTTAATATGAGTGAGTCTGTATCGCTTACTATGTCTGGTGTACAATAAATAGTCTTTGTATTGTATTGTCTCACGGTAGTTTCATGTTCAAAATTACTATAATATTACAATAACATAAGGGATAAGATCGCCTTTGTACATCTTATTATCCTGTGTTCTGTTATTTTCATGTGTTTTTATGTACAATAAAGAGTTTTACAATACAATACAATACAAAATACATAAAAAGTTATTTTAGTGAATTTAATTAAATAAAATAAACGAAAATGCATCCTTCTCTCATCTACGAACCTTTTTTAAAATAAGTACGTGGAATATGTACATTACAGGAAAACCTATAACAAATGTGCAGTGGCGTAGCGAAGTTGGGGGGTCCGCCCCTGGCGGCACATTTAGAGAGCGGCAAAATACCATATTTTTTTATGGCATGTGTGAAGTTCCCAATCCGCACTGGGCCCTTGAATTACAAATACAAATAAATACAAATACAAATTATTTATTTGTCCAACATTCTGACAGGAGGAATGTGCCCAGCAGTGGAACGTGTATAGATTGGGATGATGATAATAATTCCATTACAAAAAAATGTCGCACCCACGATTCGGACCGATTAGAATGAGTATCCTAAATAAAGAGGGCGGCAAAAATTTCTTCCCACCCACGCTACGCCACTTCAAATGTGCGATTGAAATATGAGCGGCATAATAAAAAAAACCGTCCAAGAGCGTGTCGGACACGCCCGAAATACGGTTCCGTAGCCATTACGAAAAAATTAAGTAATAATTTTCTAAGAATTTCGTATTTTATACGGACTCTTCCAAGTTTAGGTATGTTTTATACCTTAGGCTGCTCTTTACTCTTAAACTACTAATAATTCTCAAGCAAACTTAGCCGTTATAGTTTTCCTTGAAAGTTTGATAAACTTACTACCATACTGAATTTTCTCAAAATTTTACACCCACCGGTTTAGATTTTAGAGGGGGGGGGACGCTCGATTAAAATGAAAATGTGCACTTAAAAGTTTAATATTTTGCAAACAAATCACTGAATCGAAAAATCGTCTTAGCAACCCCCTAATGATTTTGAAAGACCTATCCAACGATACCCCACACTACAAGTTTGGATGAGAAAAAAAAATATCACCCTCACTTTAAGTCTATGGGAGGTACACTAAAAAAATATATTTTTGAAACTTTTATTGTACCATTTTGTCGGCATAGTTTACATACATATTCGTGCAAAATTACAGCTATCTAGCGTTGATAGTCCCTGAGCAAAGCCGCGGACGGACGGACAGACAGACAGATAGACAGACATGGCGAAACTATAAGGGTTCCGTTTTTGTCATTTTCGCTCCGGAACCCTAAAAAAGATCCGGTCTGGGAATACTGGCGCTGCGAGCTGATTCCAAAGTCTCACCGTGCGTGGCAAAAAGTTCCGCAAGAAATGAACTGCAGGGCTACTACGAAACTCGAAAATCGAGACTCGTATCGTACCGTCCCGCCGACGCTTATATTATTTATTACGAGAGTGAGAGGGACGGTACGATACGAACTTCGATTTTCGAACTTCGGAGTAGGCCCTCTGTACTGTAGTAGACTGCCAGCTATTAGGTGGTGAGGTGGAAGGAAAGTGAACATCTTGATCTTGAAAAAAAAAAAGAAACTGTTTAAGTGCGAATGGACTCTAGCACTGAGGGTTAGTATGTAGGGTAGTATAAAAGCGAGCAGAAATATTTATAGTTCACAGTATTTTTGTATGAAAAATAAAGATATTTTTATAGATTTTTGAGGTTTAGGCCTCACTTGCCCAAATTCATAATTCTGTCAACGGGAAGTATACATACAGCCTTGGATTTATCCTTTTTTTGTATACAAATACATTATCGTATAAAAAGATTATATGTATACCTCTTTGCGTCCCTAAGAAAAACTGCCTTGACAGACCAGTCATACAGACAATGGGTATGGGTTTCTTTTACTTATCTGGTACGCAACTTTATAAATAATTAATTACACGGATTGTTTTTAAGTAGATAAATGTTTATCCAATTACCTATTAGTCCATCTTGCACAAAATAATGTCAAAGATCTACGATCTAATTGTAATTTTCACATTAGAACTGGAATTTTCCGAACTTCACGTTACCGCTTGAACTGGACAGCAAATTTACCGATAAAATGTGTAGACGGCAACCAAGGCCACAGGAGTACTTACGCAGTTACATTTCTCTGAATAGATGAATAAATTAACTCGAAACAATGGAAAGCCTCGGTCTTCAAGTAGAACGGATACTTAATTGTCTTCCTCAAATCCATAAATGAGCGAAATAACTCCTATTGTCATTCAAACGGATGTTTCAGGCTCAATTTCGGGATGACTGGCCATTTTGAAAGAGAAAGATTTTTAAACTGCCCTGTAATTGGCCTTTTAATTAAAATCATTGGTGTCTGCCTTTTGACTGATTCCTCGTTTTGGTTTCCTTGATAATAAGAGCAAACGTGGCAGTTATGGATACTACGCAATAAACAGGACTTTGTTGCGTACTGCGCAACATTTTCCACGCAGTAATTTGTACTATTCGATGTTTTTTGTTGCGAGGGGCTGAAGACAGTGTTGTGGCGTGCCACGGAAGAGGCCTATCTCCAGCAGTGGACTGCTATAGGCTGATGATGATGATGATGATCTTTTTTGCAAGCTTTTATTTAGTTTCACCTGTCCCGTTGTCTGTTTGTCTGTCTGTCTGTAATCAAATCTTGCAATTTAAATTTGACCAACTGCCAGTTGACTTGAAATTTGGAATACTTACGTAAATCGCGTGACAAAACAATAAACTAGTAGTGACATCCTGGTAGTCCAGCCAGGATCGTCTCCGCAGGACGGAACTCTTTAACGGTTAATGGCATCGACTTTTGGTATGCAAATGTAGTTTGGGTGACAATGCAAGTATAGTCAACAAAAAGTGCAGTCAGCAAAAAAAGCTTGTATTAAAAAATATTTTTTTATGGTTAGGTTATTTTTATTATTCCTTCCTAATGTGTTTTCTGTATATCGGATATGTGTAAATCTCTCTCTCTCTCTCTCTCTCTCTCTCTCTCTCTCTCTCTTTCTGTATCATTTATCTTGTAAGAAATAGGACAAGTTATATAAAATGACGCCAAGATTAAGTAGACGTTCGAGTGCTGGTCACTGTCCCAGTAGTTGCCATCTTTAATTGTATTTCACGTTTTTAGCAATACAAGTGGCCAGGGTGACTTCTATTGGGTATAAGTGTGTCAAAAACTTGGGCATTTACCATAAAGATCAGTCATTTCAGTCGGTCAGTTTGTTTCTCGCCTTTAAGGGTTCCGTACCTGAAGGGTGCCAGCGGAACCTTATTACTGAGACTCCGCTGTCGGTCTGTCTGTCTATCCATCTGTCACAGGGCTCTATCTCTCGAGTCGTAATACATAGTTAGACACTTGAGACTTTCACATATTATGTATTATTGTGGTCGCTATGACAACAAATACTAAATATTTAAGGGACGGCTCCCATACAACAAACGTGATTGTTTTGCCGTTTTTTCCTTGATATTTATAACGGCAACAGGTAGATGTTTGAAATATTCAAATAATCTTTAATTGTATAAATTAATCACTTTTAAATTAATTATTACTTAAATTAAAATAAAATAAATGTTTAAGGGGCTCCCATACAACAAAATTGATTTTTTTGCCGTTTTTTTGCTAATGTCTAATGTTGTATAGATAATGGTACGGAACTTTTCGTGCGCGAGTCCGACTCGCACTTGACCGGTTTTATAAATGTCAGTGGACACTTAAAACAAAAAATAGTACCTACTCGATGGAATCAAAGAAAATTGCTTCTTGTCGTTTATTCGTGCCATACGTGCGTGACCCTTCAATCCTCGCTGTCAAAAGCTTGACTGCAACAAACTTTTTTAAAAGCTAACTGATAACCTCTTGCATAAAACATTCATGCTACACAAAATCACTAATGCCAACCGATATTATCAGGTTATGCAAAACTCTGTGTTAATGCCACACGTGAAGGTTCGACGTATTTTATGCGAATGCAAAGGTAAATTTGCCGGTTATTTGTTTAAATGTGAAGGACTAGGACCCTTCTCCGGGTCTGTTTATTGTTTGTTTATTTGTTTATTTACTCTTGTTTTTCTCCTTTCCGTTTATTGGACATATGGTCGCTTTTCATGACTTTCGTTTTCTGTTTTATTATCGTAGTTACTATTTGACTTGGAGGGATTCGTGTTCAATTACGGGAAAATGGGTTCGGCTGAACCTTTTCTTAAATATAATAAATAGAAGTCATAGTCCTTTAGCTCGGACTGAAGATATGAAGAGATATATCTACGCAGGACTGGATAACAATCTAGCATTACTTGCAATGTTCGTAGGTAAGTAAAATAAATAAATATCACGAAAAACCACTGGTTCGCTATTAGTAAGGGTTCACTAATGCGGATGGGTAGTTTTTCCAAGCATCATGATACCTATGATCATTATTTTTTAAGAAATACGCCTTAATGCCTCTTTGACAATAGTTTTAATTTTGTATCTGTTCGATCTGTATTTTTTTAAATTTGTTATAAAAACGTATGTAACTTCCTAGACGACTTTTTAGTTCCACCCCGTCGCTTATAGACATTAACGCGAAAATCAGCATAAAATCATCATAACCATCAGCTAAACGTCACCGTGCTCGACACGGTAATGCCCTACCCTACCCTAATAGACGACACCCTGCTGTCATCTCTTTTCTATTGAAAATATTGCTAATGAATGACATAAGATTAAAAATGCCAACTGTTGGGTCAGCGGCGATCACTCGTACGTTTACCTTACAGCAGCACTAATACATCTCAAAGCCAGCGAGAAATGTTGTAATTTTACAGAATTATCAAAATGTACAAATGAAAATAACAAATCTCCTTGCGTAAAATTGAAATTGACCAAATCGAATTTCCGGGGATACAATTGGACGCCCCTTAATCCCGGGACGTAAATTATTTATCGATTCTGTTTGCCGTTGACATTTTATTACTACTACAGTTAAGGCGGTAACAGAAACCAACTCAAAGAATATAAGCTTTTACAATCTGGTTAAACTTATTTGCTGCTGCGGTTAATGACGTAGGTACCTAATTATAATGTCTAATCAAATCATATAGCAACCTGGTTATCACAGGCTAGGTAGTACTTTTTTAAAGTTCGTTTACACTGTTTGGAGTCAGTGGCAGCACTTAAAACATCACTTAAAAATCTTTTGGAAGAGTATTCAGTATTTTAGGGATTAGATAACAGTTCGTTCTCCTTCCATAGATATTATTCGTATTAGGAAAATTATATGCTGGCAAATATTCCAATCGGCGCAGTTTACTTGGACGAGATTTTTGCTCTAAGGTGTTCGCATTCCTCAGTTAAAACGGATATATTAAACTTGTTGAATACATTGATTACTTTACAATTATTAAAAACTTCAGTTTTTTGTTGATTGGCTCATTTAAATACCTGTGCAAATGTAAATGTAATATAGACTTCGAATCGCAGTCATCTCTGCACGGCAAGAGACATTTTGTTCAAATATTTTGACAGCTTTTATAAACAGACCTACGTGTATTATGCAAATATACCTCATTTTAAAGTGTCAACTATTCGGCTGCTATTTTTAATTTTGCATACCTTCGGCATATTGTAGTCCACTCTCTATCCGTCTATCCCTTTCAGAGTGTTTAAGAATCATATAGGTTAGGTGTCAAAGAAAATCCACATTATTTCATTCTCATAAACACAACTTTGAAAAACTTAAAGATTTTAAAAACTAGTTTCTAAAATAGTCAATTACTGTCCAGTACATATTTGACTATTATATGTTTATAAAAAGAAAGAAAGACTGAAAGAAAATAAATTTATTGACAACTCACAACACATGACACAACAATATATTAAACAAAAATGGACAAGATTGTTTTTTTGGAATCTTTTTGTATTTTTTATTTCAATTCCAAAATTTTAGGTTAGTTCCAATGGGGTGCTGAATGTTTCTCGATGAGGGCTACAGCATAGATGTCGCTAGTGTCGCTGCTTAAGTGACTAAATAAGAAAACAAACAGGCTGAGATATGTGGTGCATAGAAGAAATTCGTGTCTGTATCACTGTCCAGTGGTGGTGTGCCGCGACGGAATGCCGAGGACCTGGGTTCGATTCCATGCGCTGGTCTTATTTTTCTGGTTTTTGTATGCATCTATATTTCAGTTTGTATTTTCGATGTTAAAAATGGACAACATGAGTGATAGTACAATTATGTGTCATTGGTTGTGAATCGGACACTGGCGCAGCATCTCAGCGCCTATTTATTACAAGCTTTTATTTAGTTTCACCTGTCCCGTTGTCTGTCTATCTGTCTGTCTGTAATCAAATCTTGCAAGTTAAATTTGACCAACTCCCAGTAGTCAGATTGACTTGAAATTTTGAATACTTATGAAAATCGCGTGATAATACAATAATCTAGTAGTGTTATTCTGGTAGTCCAGCCGGGATCGTCTCCGCCGGACGGAACTCTTCAACGGTAAATAATCGACTTGAAATTTGGTATGCAAATGTAATTTGGGTGACAATGCAATAACAGTCAACAAAAAGTACAGTATTAAAAATGATTTTTTCTGGTTAGGTTATTTATTTTAAAGATCAAAGCTTGTCAAAGTGTGTTATCGAACGGAAAACTATTTTTAAGCTACCTTTACAAGTCAAGTAAAAAGATACTTTCCTGCATACCTATGCTGAACTTTCTTAAGAACGTTGACTCACGGGACTGGGCACCTTCCGAATACATGCTTTGTAAAGCAAATTCCGATGTTGAGAAGTGAATCGTTAAAACCAATGCCTCTACTAAATCTCGTTAGGTCATACAGTACATCGTCCATAGTTAGTACAATACAATACGAGTACAATGACTCTTTATTGTACACCAGAAATAGTAAACATGTACACAGAGAGAAAATTACAAGGTAAGCTAGTACTTAGTGCCATAGATCTATCTAGAATTATCCACTGCTAACTAAACAGTTATAAAGCCGTGGTGGCCTAGTGGTTTGGCCTATCGCCTCTCAAACAGAGGGTCGTGGGTTCAAACCCCGGCTCGCACCTCTGAGTTTATCGAAATTCATGTGCGGAATTACATTTGAAATTTACCACGAGCTTTGCGGTGAAGGAAAACATCGTGAGGAAACCTGCACAAACCTGCGAATGGTGTGTGTGAAGTTCCCAATCCGCACTGGGCTCGCGTGGGAACTATGGCCCAAGCCCTCTTGTTCTGAGAGGAGGCCTGTGCCCAGCAGTGGGACGCGTATATAGGCTGGGATGATGAACTAAACAGTTATATCATCCCATCCTACGTGGAACTCACCGCCTTCTCTTAGATTCTCCCAAGTTACGTAATATTAATCACCATTATGGCGATTACAATACGAATATATAGTGTTACCGAAGTTCTCAAATTTCTTCGACAGGGCTTTACCATAACTTAGTCCAAGTTATAGCTTAGTTTGAAACTTAATACTCTACTAGTATTGGCCTCGCCCTAACATGAGCAACTTAACCTTATGCTTGTTTAAATTGAATAAGGACTAAAGTAAGTACCTATTAGGAGAACTTTAAGTTAGCCTTAAACAAAGGGTTTATTTCGAAATGATATCACTCGAAAATTGTGAAAAAACATAACTGAATTCAATGTATAAACGAGTAGTGTTATGTGGTAGTTTTAGTAAAAACGCGGCTGCGCCCCGCGTCGAGTCAGTCGCAATATACGTTGTCAATAAGAGTGGTTCGATTTCTATTATTTGTCTCCTCGGTGACTCCCTCTGGTGGAAAATAACAGTGGCGACGAGATAAAAAAATAAATAAGTTATACGCGTTGTAATAATGGCCAAAATTTCGGTTGGAGCGCTAGCAACGTTCGATCATGAAGTGCACGAGTGGTCAATTTACAAGGATCGATTGCAACATTGGTTTCTAGCAAACGACTTCACAGAGGAAGGAGACAAAGGCGGTGTTAAGCGGCGCGCCATGTTGCTAAGTAGTTTAGCAGAATCTACCTACAGATTAGTGCGCGACTTAGCACTGCCGGAATCACTGGGAAAAGTATCCTATTCAGACGTACTGAAGTTACTCGACGAACATTTTCAATCCAAAAAGTGTGGGTTTGCGGAACGAAATACATTCCACAATGCGACTCAAAGCACAAATGAAACAATGGCAGAGTGGGCAGCACGCATACGCGGCTTGGCTGCGCATTGTGAATTTAGCGCGAGCATGTTCGGCGAGCTCCTGCGCGATCGTTTTGTGCTCGGAATGGTACACGGACCCGAACGTGATAAACTTTTTACAATGAACATGACAGAGCTCACAATAAACATGGCACTAGAAACCGCTGAAAATATGCGGAGCGCGCGATTGGGTTCTCGCCAAGCAGCAGCAGCAGCAGCGAACGCGACGGAGGCGACGCACGGCCCGCTCCAGGTGCTCCAGCTGGCGGGGCGGCCGCGCGCGGCCGCGGCGGCGCCCAGCAGCGCGCGCGACCGGCGACGGCGGATGAACGCGCGCCCGCTCCCTGCGCGGTGTGCGGCTACGCGGGCCACCAGCAGGACGCGTGCCGGTTTAAGCATCACGTATGCAAGCGGTGCCGGGTGAAGGGGCATCTGAAGAGGATGTGTCCGAAACGTGTGACTCGCCAATATTACGTCGAGTGTGGCACGGATGATGATGAGGACGTGGACGGTAAGCTTATTGTCTGTAATATTCGAACAATCGAGGGCGAGCCCATGAAGGAATCTGTCGTAATTAATCAAAATATCCTAAATTTTGAAATAGACACTGGTTCCGCAGTAACCATTATTCCAGAAACTAGCTATAGATCATTATTTTCTAACTACAAACTCGAAACAAGTAAATTAATTCTACAGAGTTATAATGGTGGACACATCGACACACTGGGTACGTTAAAATTACCATTTTCTTATAGGAAGGTGACACATGTTATTACTGTGTATGTGGTGAAGGGTCAAGGTCCATTACTATTAGGCAGAGACTTTGTGTCAAAATTTAAACTACAGCTGTGCGCAGTTAATTATTGCGAGGCAGACTTACGCGATATTACATTAAAATATCCGAAATTATTTTCCAATGACTTAGGCTGTTTCAAAAATTCCGCAGTAGATTTAAAAGTAAAAGACGGTACGAATCCTGTATTTTGCAGGGCACGTCCATTACCATTTTCGTTGCGCCAGCAGGTAGAAAAAGAAATAAATAGGCTAGTTCAATTAGGTATTTTAGTGCCTGTGCAGTATTCAGAATATGCTAGTCCAATCGTCCCCGTTCTTAAGCAAGATAAATCACTGCGTTTATGCGCCGACTATTCAGTTTCATTAAACAAACATTTACTTGTTGAGAAATACCCTCTTCCTCGAATAGACGAACTTTTTGCTAAGCTGAGCGGCGGACAGCAATTTTCTAAACTTGATTTGTCGCGTGCATACAACCAAATAAGGTTGTCCGACGATTCGCAGTTATTGACAACAATAAACACACATAAAGGCCTTTATAAATACACTAGACTTGTATTTGGTTTAGCAAGTGCACCGGCTATTTTTCAGAGAACTATGGAGACGTTACTAGCAGGTCTAGACGGAGTTCTAGTTTATCTGGACGATATCTTAGTGACTGGAAAAAATAAAAGCGAACACATAGCAAAACTTCACGAAGTATTTAGCCGCCTGGAACAAGCTGGGCTAGTATTGCAAAAAGAAAAATGTTCCTTTTTCCAAGATTCGGTGTCATACTTAGGGTTTATTGTTGACAAACAAGGAATTCATAAATCGCCCGATAAGGTAAAAGCTATTTTAGAAGCAAAAGTCCCAAGTAACGTTACAGAATTAAAATCATTTTTGGGTCTAGTAAATTATTATAGGAACTTTGTAAAGAATGCTTCATCAATACTAAGTCCTTTACATGACTTATTGCAGAAAAATTGCCCATGGGTATGGGGCAATGAACACGACGCTGCAGTTTCGGCGATAAAACGGGAGCTAGCATCGGAAAAAAATTTAGCACATTTTAATCCCGATAGCAAACTAATCTTGACCGTAGACGCGTCACCGTGCGGCCTGGGCGCGATTTTGTCAACGATTGTAGGGGGCGTGGAAAAACCCATATCGTATGCGTCGCGTTCATTGTCTGCAGCCGAAAAGCGGTATAGCCAAATCCAAAAAGAAGCAACAGCAATAATTTTTGGAATACGCAAGTATCATCAATACTTGTATGGGCGAGACGTTCCGTTTATTCTAAGGACAGACCATAAACCACTTTTGTCCATTTTTAATCCAAACAAAGGGGGTACCGGAAGTTTCCGCTAACCGTCTGCAGCGTTACGCAATATTTTTATCCGCTTATAATTACTGTATAGAATACGTTAGCAGCTCCCGTAACACAGCTGATTACTTAAGCCGGGCGTCACTCGGAGAACCGGTTTCGCAGTCGGACGACACGGCGGCGGACGGGGCAGCTTACGTAAATTTTGTTTGTGAGGGTGAGCGATTCTTATCACTTGCAGAAATAAAAGTGGGTACATGCACGGATGAGGTGCTTTCAAAGGTGAAACTGTTTATTTTACAAGGCTGGCCCACCAAAGTAGTTGAATTAGCTTTAAAACCATATTTTGAAATCCGCCACGAGCTAGCCGTAGAGGACGACCTACTTATGAGGGGCCATAAAGTAATTATTCCGTGCTCCCTGCGCAAAAAAGTTATTCTAGAACTACATAAAGGTCATTTAGGGTCTCAGAAAATGAAATGTCAAGCCCGTGATAGGATTTGGTGGGCCGGGCTATCAGCTGACATCGAGCTTTGCGTGGCCACTTGCGGCGTGTGCAGCGCGCTGCGCCGCGCACCCGCCCGCTCCCCGCTCACGCCCTGGCCCTTCCCGCCGCACAGCTGGCATCGCGTGCACATTGATTTAGCGGGACCGATCGATGGTAAAACATTTTTAGTGGTAGTTGATGCGTACTCTAAGTGGGTCGAGTGTTTCGATGTGTCCAACGGTTACAATACTCGGATAATTGTTGAAAAGTTATGCGAGGTGATGTCGAGATTTGGGGTATTTCACACAATTTGTTCGGATAACGGTACTTACTTTGTGTCCAAGGAGTTTAACGATTTTTGTTCTCGTAATGGAATAAAACACATAACCTCCCCCATTTATAACCCGTCCAGTAATGGTCAATGCGAGATTTATGTAAAAATAATTAAGCGAGCCATTAAAGGAATTATACTATCGCGAGTAAAGGCTAAGGATTTTAATATAAAATTACAAGAATTTTTATTCCATTACAGAAACTCAGAACACAGTACTACAGACAGATCCCCTTCAGAATTACTATTTGGGCGTAAACTAAGAAGCAGATTGGATCTCATTGTTCCACATAGTTCCATCTCATCCGATGCTACACTCGATGCTCTAGTAAAACAAAAACAGTTCGCACAAAGTGAACACTATCGCGGCAATCGGAAAGTTAATTTCAGTGTGGGTGAAATAGTATTAGTGCGAATTTCTGACAATTTAAAAAAACAATGGATCAAGGGAACGATAACAAAGAAGCTGGGTACATCGGTGTACATTATATACATAAACGACTTGAACCGAAACATAAAAAAACATGCGAATCAAATCCTTAAATATAAGGGGGAAGAGGAGCGGAATGAGAACGGCGGGGAGACATCTTATGCACCGGCAGCGTCACCAAAGGCCAGCGAGCTTCAATTGATGCCTCCAGTAATACTGGCTCACCCTACGCCGCCCAGCGCCGTTTCGGCCGCTGCAGCCAGCGAGCGCGGCACGAGCGTCGAGCAGCCGTTGGGCGCGTCTGACGGGAGCGACGCGGACGCCGAGCGCTGGCTCGAGTGTGAGCCGGGCCCCGACGACCACTCTGCGCAGTCACCGGCCCCTGCGGCCGCCGCGCCAGAGGCCCCAGCATCCGAACCGTCGGCTCCCGCACAGCCAGTGATTGCCGCGAAACGTTCTCGCAATAAAGTAGACTATCGGCAATTCTTTTAGTTCTAAGTAGTTCTAAGTGAGTTAAGTGGTGTTAATTGTAAGAAATAAAGGTGGAGGGATGTTATGTGGGTAGTTTTAGTAAAAACGCGGCTGCGCCCCGCGTCGAGTCAGTCGCAATATACGTTGTCAATAAGAGTGGTTCGATTTCTATTATTTGTCTCCTCGGTGACTCCCTCTGGTGGAAAATAACAAGTAGAAATACGCTATATTCAATTTTTATCTATTATAAATGAATGTTGGGTTATTTTTTAGATGAAATTAAAACAAATGTACGCTGTTTTCCTGATCATAGACAATGTTCTTTTTGTTTACTGACGTGAAAACATAGAATCGATCCACTAAAGAAAATACAAAAACTACAACATAAATAAAAGTATGTACAAATGAAAGTATGTCAGATTACGAAATGTACCACATACTAGTTGTCAGATTTTTGACGCAATATGGATTGACTTTTCATTCGATTGCACTGCCAAAATGTGTGCACATCTAATTTTAATCTCAAAAATCATTTGATTACGTGTTACTTTGTACAAGACAGCTGGAGATTGTAACCGGTTTTGTATGAGGATGCGTTTAATGATCATAAGTGGCATTAATGATGTTATAATCCGTGTGATTAGCTAATCAGATACTTGAAAACTGCCTGGATTAGTTAAAGTAATTTTTAATTAATTAACTACACACAATATACATTTACATAAGCTACATAGAAGAGTAATTATTATGCAATAGATTTATACTGATGGGGTTTATATTCTTCTTTCTCGAAGCTCATTAAAACTACTCTTTCGCCCGCTACATAATTGGGTAAGTATTTCTCATTTTGCTGCACACTGTCACTCCCATGGATGTCATTACTGTGGATGTAATTACGCTTGTGTGTGACTCTAATTTCTCCGACACGCTAGCTCCTTCCCGTCTCCATTGGAACCTATAACAGAGCCGGTGTAGCATCTGAAGCGGCTGAAAAATCAAAAGATTTACCAAATATAGGACTCTTGGCACCGAATACGACTTTATCCCATTCGGTGTCGAGGACTCTTGGTCCGTGGGGTCCTAGCGCTTTAAAGAATTAACCTTTTTAAAGAAATTCGAAAAAGGTTAGTAGACGTACAGGGGTTTATTTTATTTTATGTAAGTATTTTAAGTTTAAGATAGTTTTATTTAATTTAATGTTTATTGTTATTTATGATTTTAAATAGTTCTATTAAATGTTACATATTATACACTTTGTAATATCTCGAAAAAGTGCTGATGTTTTGATGGGTTTACCCACTTGCTCGTTTGCCATCCAGTGGAATAAAAAAAAAGTACTCTTCCAAAGATTAACTTGTTGTAAAGTATTAGAAAGAGTAATAGTGACAGCCATAGAAGTGACACTGTGCACAAAAATGAGTAATGCCCATTTCACCCGCGTAGAGTAGATCTTCTCAGCTCTTACTCTGTCAGCCGGAGCAAAAGCTAATTTCATCAAGTTTCTCAACCAATTCACTGCTTGAGCTCAGAAAATGACAAGTCAACTCGCCGTCTCACCTATTTATACTCAAATCATTAAACATTTACGCGTAGTTTCCTCCTACGCTCGGATTATACACTTCACGACTCCTTCCGCCATTGTATTAACGTCGATCATCATTTACTACGGCGGTAAAATAAAGCTTGTTGAACCAGTTTAACATGGCCCGTGAGATTTCAAAACGAAACAGGATTGTGAATTGCAAGAGACGGCAAGAGGTCATGTTGTGTCGGTGCATTCGTAAGTTATGGGTTGTAGGTCAGTGTTCTAGTGCAACGAAGTCTTATACAGTGGGGGTTGAAGGGGGGAGCTAACTAGTTTACTGGAGACCTTGGGCGGGGCGCATTGTACGTCAAATGATTGTCACGAGTGTGAATGAATGATAATGTAAGGACGACAAAGTGGCTGTGTGGAAGCTACCTGCGACTATTTCGGAAAGAGGAGTGTAATGGTGGAGTGGTGTATGTAACAACATTAAATTTGATATAATAAACCTAACCGGTCAAATGAAATTAATTTCTTAAAGACACTAGTAGCCTAACTCTTACTGTATTAAAAATACTCAAGAATTGAAAAAGCTGACTTTGGTGGCTTTTCATTCCTTTGTTTGCCAATATTTTTAAAACGTAAAACAATACCCCACTCAATGGCGCAAGTAAAATGATGGCCCCCTGGTGTTGCAGATGTTTATGGGCGGTGGTGACCTCTTACCATCAGGAAACCCACTTGCTCGTTTGCCATCCAGTCGTATAAAAAAAACCTACATTTGGAAGGAAAAGGTACACTTTTTTTTAAAACGTCCTAACACGAGAGTGAGAGGGACGGGACGATACGAACTTCTAGTAGCCCCCCTGAGATGATAAATAAAAAACCTCCAACAGGTTACGTGTTGAAATCGACTAATCCCGATCCACACCCTCACCCCTATTTTAATCAATTAAAAAGTTGATTTAAAATTCAAAAGGTAATTAAATTTTTTATTTGTTGTAATTGAGTTTTTGTTAGGATACTCGTACTTTGATTTTTGCTGTAGAAGACCAATCTAACTGCTATTTTATCGTGTTAGTTATGATATGAGGTTTGTTAGTATTTGATTAGCATTTTCAATAACTTTGTTCTTTGTTTATGTAAACTTTAAAGATAATTGTAACTCTTCTTATTTGACACTATGCAGCTTATTCTGTAATTTTATTTTTGAATGACTAAATTAAATATAAATGAGGAGGCACTGCTTGAATGAAACGAACTGAATTCGAGGCGTTTATTTTGTCAAGTAAGTTGGTTTTGGAGTATATTGTTTTTTTTTTTATTATTTAGCTATTAATAGGTAAATATTTTCATCCCATTTTCCCCATTTGATTTCCATTGATTCAAATGCTGATTGGAACGCATTTTTTGACTTCTGGGGAGTAAAACTCTGTCTGTAGCAATGAACTTTAAAATCTAGGGAAATTTTTCAAAAAACGACCATAATACGCTCAGCAAATGTCTAGCGGTCATTGCCCTGTGGCCGGTGTCAGTAGCAAGTTCACTCTTGCGCAACACTTGCGCCACCCAGCTGCATTCCGTAGCCTTGCAATACGCTGCCTGATTCTGCCGGTATACTTCAACTTTATTCTCTAGATTGGAGACTTAACAAGCTCAGTGCTAATATCAATTTTATTTTTAAATTACACTTTATTCAGTACTTTATTTGTTTCCTGAACGGGAGGACTTAAGTGTCTAGCGCACATGGTATCATGATCGGTTTTACTACTTCCTTCTGTCACAAGCTAGGTCTAAATATAGATGGTCGAACTAAGTGGAATGTAAAATAGGGAATATAACTGCAATTTTCTGCCGTCAGAGGGCAGCACTAGCACAAACCGTAAAGAGTTTTTTGAGTATGTTAAATGCCCGTAGGATTGCATAATATCATAATTTCAATAAAACTTTTGGAAATACAGCTCTATATTTACTATCCATGTAAATATCATGTTACGAGTATATAGATATATTTGATACCTATGTCATGATTTCTATAGATAGGTAGATAACTATATAATACTCTTTGGTCATGATGATCCGTCCTGGCGACAAAATATAAGGCCAAATATAAGCTGCGGGCGGGCATAATGGGGACTTTTGGTTTTAGTTTGTCGTAGGGGGCGGGTTTTTTTTTGAGGCTCGGATACAACAGTTAGGCGTTAGTTAACTTAGGAAAAAAATTGCCTAATATGCCCTATTCCTTCTAGTCCGACATGTCAAACAGGAAGGAATCAAAACTCCTCGTCATTCGGGTCTTGGATGTTTAATATGTATTTAAGTATGTATTGATCTATATAAGTATGTTTATCAGTTGCCTAGTACCATAGTACTAGCTATGCTTAGTCTGGGACTAGGTCAATTGGTGTCAAGTGTCCCATGATATTTATTATTTATTTATTATTTATTATACATGTCGAACAACGTTGTCGAACCACGCGGCCGGAGGGTAAGATGAAAATAGAGAGAGATCACGAATGCAGTCGCGAGCGGGATAGGTATAAGATAATAAGTCGTATTATTAATATTGATTAATTTAGTCGTAACTTCGCGGAGCTCCTTATAAGCGAATTACTTACTAATGCATGGCTTATTGTATTGTATTGTTTATTAATTCATTATTTATGTTTTTGCCTAGATACCTACTCATTAACTGTTCAGTGTAATGTGTTTTTATCGAGGGTGGTCATTAGAATCCTAGAGCGCTGCGAGGCATTCTAATATAGGTCTACAGATTTTTGAGTAGCGATGGGACAAAATTCTAAAACTGTACAGTACGTTAAGTCAGAGATCTCTTATCTATTGATGGCTGATCCAGGCACAGTATATCAATTGTTCTGAAAATAGTCCCATTGTCAAGGGCTATTTGGGTCAGGCTGCGGATCGCGACTAATAAAACGCACGGGGGGTTCAATTCCTTTTCAAATCCTTTTCTTTTATTTAGATTAACCCTTATTCACAATGAACGATGTAGAGAGCATGTTCGTTCATTCGGTTGTCCCTTTGACATCTTTGCTAGACAGAGACAACAACATCAGTTAGTATTCAGTTCAAAAAAGGATTTTCCCAATTCATCTGAATTTCTTATTTATGTTTGTTACTAGGATTTTCTCAATTCGGCTGTCTTTCTTCTTATGTTTGTTACTTTAGAGCTCCATTATTTAAGAATACAACGTTCGTGCTTACTCAACGAATTTCTTGGCTGAAAGCGCGTGTTGCCATCTTCTAAAGATTGCATCGGAGGGAACTTATTTTAATTTGAACGATAAAAAAATCATTTTAAGTCTTGTTCTAACAATCGGGTGTTCCCCGATTACTGCCGTTTGTTTTTGCCCGGTTTGATCGAATTTCACGGACAAGAAAGACAAAACTGAGACTGCATTCGCAAAAAGTTTCCGTGAACCTTCCAGTCGAATCTTCTCACCGTAAGCTTATAGGACCTTTTAGTGTTGCGTATTCAGTTAGAAATGTTCCCTCGTAATATTACTTAACAGATATTGAAACCAATTAAACTGGACAATCGGACGGTTCAATTTATTGCGTTAATTTTGATTTGGAACGCAGTCCCGTATATCAAATTGTGTAACTATGAAAATTGTTTTATGATTTACAATACATTAGATATTTCTCGCGAGTTTGTTCTCTTACCTAAATACGATTAGTTTTAATACGGTATTTGACCACTCCTGAATTTGCCATGTTTTATATATTATTATAAAAATATAGATATACAGACAATGTTTGGCGAAGAGAGAACTAAAATCGGCTGAAAATTGGATTTATAGTGTTTTTTTTTTTGAAAAATCTATTTACCTCTCTCTTTCTCACACGCTTTTCTCTATGCAGCAAGTATGGCGCTACTTGCGTGTGACGTCACATGCCAGTGTGTCTTTCTCTGTCTAATCTTGGATTTCAAACCTTTTATAACTTTGTTATTTGTAAAGGTGGCTTAAAAATGATTTCTCTATTCGATAACAGGTATTGTGAAGTTTTTATTTATAAAATATATAAAAAATAGTCAAATACCGTATTCCCTCAGGATTTGTGCAATTTTCCGACATGAAAAACTTGTAAAACTAATATAGGAACTTTTGAGTTTGATACTACTCTGACAAATACGAGTATAATATAATACAGGTTAACGGTGTGCCGCGATCGCCGCAAAGTGTATGCGATTTGTACAAAAGGTGTCAACGAGATCCTATTAACAAGCCTCCGCTGTCCGTTATGTTATTCCTACATATTATGGGTATACTGTACGGAACCCTTTAGGTACTATATGCGCCGGTCAGACTCGCACTTGGCTATTTTTTACTGGTGTGCCGTGAAACGACAAGAAAGACACTGAGATCACACAGGCAAAAATAAAAAACAATTATTAATACCAAAAAACTAAACTAGCTATGTTTTAAAAATGGCCCTTATTGCCGATGCATACGCATAGCAAATAAAATACCGGAAATGATCACTTCGGAAACCAGCGACCATGTATTTAAAAATAAGTTGAAAAAATTACTGGTAGAAAAATGTTACTATGAAATTGATGACTTTTTAAATGATACACTATGAAAATTAAATGTTAAATAATGTAAATGCCCCTAGTAGTTCATAAGAAAAATTTTAATTGTTACACTACTTTAAGAAATACGAAATAGTTGAATGATGACATTAATAATAATATTGAAACTAATAATTTGACATTTAACATTATTAAAATTAAATTTCATTTAAATTTCAATCTAATTAAGTTACAAAAATTCACAATAAATTCTTATTACCTATATTAGCATTAGTATTTTAATGACATCACTCCTCTAATCCGTGGATATAATGAATTATTGGAGTAAAATAGTTTAAGGATTATCATTTTTATACCTAACAGGGTGTCGTGTACCTACTATTTAATAATATGTCACCTAATGTAATGAACATGACTTATAAATGAATAATAAATAAATAATAAATAAATAAATAAATAAACTTTGATAAACGAAAAGTGTGCCGTCAAACCCAAAAGGTTGAAAACGCCTTGGTTAACCAAAGTAAAAATACAGAAGTAGTATTGAGATGGGTCGATATGTATGTATAATTCTGCCCGTGTGGTGTCGGGCTAGAATAACACCTCTCCATTTCTTCCATGGATGTCGTAAGAGGCGACTGAGGACATATGTTAAGGTACACCGTAGGCGACAGGCTAGCAACCTGTCACTATTGTACCGTCAAACTTAAAACCTAAAATTGCTAAAAGTGGCTCCGAAGCGGTAACGTTTCGTGTGCTCTGCCTACCCCATTTGGGAATACAGGCGTGATTTTTATGTATGTATGTATGTATTCTGAGACTACTTATACGAAACAGTGAGATCTAGCTCTGTTCCCAACGGTTCGGTGGGACGTATATATAGGCCGTATTTTTAACCCCCGACGCAAAAAGACGGATGTTATAAGGTTTGATCGCTGTGTGTCTGTATGTCTCAGTGCTGCCAGTAGATATTTTTCAATTATTCGGCCAAGTTTTTAAAATTATACAAAATTCGACTATCAGGATACAAACAGTAGGGCTACTACGAAACTCGAAACTCGGGGCTCGCGTCGCGCGGTCCCTCTGACACTTATACTATTTAATACGAGAGCGAGAGGGATGGCACGACACGAACTTCGATTTTCGAAATTCGGATTAGTGCCTCAGAGCATTGAGCATAGATCACACAATTTTTATATTTCTATTTGAGTGTGAGTTTCAAGTTGATAATACAACCGAGGCTTTCTGTATCCAATTATACATGAGAGTGCAGGATACAAAGAGGATACATTCAGCCACCTAATTATACAGGTTTTGTATCTAATTATACAATCTGGCAGCCCTGGTATGTCTATGTGTCTGTCTGTCTGTGTGTGGCACCGTAGCTCTTAAAAGGGTGGAGCGATTTGAATGCGGTTTTTTTTTATTTGAGAGGATGTTTTCTAGCGATGGTTCTTAGACATGTTTTATCTAAATCGTTTCAGCCGTTTTTGAGATATTGAACTTTGAAGTGACAAAGTCGGGGGTTTTCGGGGGTCGGGGAACCCGTTTAACAGCTACGGTGCCACAGACAGACAGACACACATAGCGGGCAAACTTTTAACACCCCTCTTTTTGTGTCGGGTTTAAAATAGACCAAGGTTTGTTCGACTTTCCCAGTGTAGCAAAAATAATGTGGTTCTAGCTCCTAATTCTAAGCGCAAACCTCGTAGATTCCCTGCTAATAAGTATCGAGTTAATAATCGGTCGTTGGCTCGAACAACGTCGTGCCTATAGAAATATACTAAAATTGACATTCAAAGCTTTATTAATTAATCTTTTTCGACGGTAAATAACTGGTATTTACTTCGGCTTGGGCCGTCGCACAGCCGACGGCCGACGCCCACGTTTTTCATAAAGACAGTTCGACACAAAGCCAAGGACCTGGAATAAAGCGAACATTCCACTGTTATACTTACTTATTCTTCGCTGAAATTTTACGACACTGAATTTACGCTGTAAATTTAGTACCGGATTTTTCTTGGAATTTATTGTTGGGAAGTAGCCTGAAATACTTCTTAAATAATAATTCTAAAATATAGTTGATAAATATAAAATTTTGCTGGATTCAGGAATACCAACGTGTATTGTTTAAAATTGTGTACCTACATTTGTAATAGCATGATTTGAGAATTTCTAATAGTTTGCTATTTTAAACGTCATACATTTTTATTCACTATCACAAAATATAAATTACAATATACAGATACAGCCCGATAACATTAAGTGCGGCAAAATGGATATGAGACTCAGCGAGATCGCTAGTTGGCAGGTTGGTTTTGGGAGGTGGCTGGGTTTCTGGTGGGTACAATACAATACCTCTTTCTTGCACTGCACACCAACACAGTAAGCAGTACAGAAAATACAGGTATATACATAGAGATTTTCTAAGGTAAGCAATAGGGGGGGAGGGGGAGGGGAGGTGTTAGTTGGTTTGGTTGGATTTTCTTTACATATTTATGGTATAAAATAAAGTCATTTCCCGCCGTCTGTAGTACTCTAGATCTTTTAACTGAGCGACGGACTTAACCTGTCCTCTCCCAGAGGCACAAATTTGTGCCCAAAATTCCTTTGATCCTGTTATCCTGGGAGATGACAGATTAAAGGCGGTGTTCACTAGCAGTTTGATAAGTTTTCACGGAAGGTTTGTATATATGGCTCACACCTACTAGCGACGTGCCCCGGATTGGCGCGAAATGGAGCTAAAAAAGATGAAGTGCTCTTGATTAGAGACCTTTTTTTGAAAAATGTACGCGAGAAAAAACGGGGCGGGTTACTTTGCAGAAGTTTAAATTAATTTTATAACTTAAATTAATACTGCTGCTCATACTCTTTTTAAAGGCGTAACGTGCGTATTAGGTGGCTCGAATGACGCCTGGACTAAATAATATTTTAATGTCCTTACTTAAGACGGGGGGCTACAAAAAAAACGAAAATCGAAGTTCGTGTCGTACCATCCCTCTCAGTCTCGTATTAAATAATATTAGTGTCAGCGGGACCAGACCGCGAGATATTTTTTTTTAAATTATATATTTAATCAAATAAAAACAAAAGAAGTACAGAAATACTTATAACTATAAACCTCTGCCAAACTGCGTAGTAAATTGTTGGCAGAAAGTGTAGAACTCTCATTCACTATTTTGAATACTTTAACACTATGAAGGCTGCGCAGGCGCGGCGCCTATATATTTCATAAACTATTGAAATGGCATTTTATATGTTTTTTTTTATGAAAAAATAAAAAATATTTTATTAACATCTAACATCCAAAACTAAAACTATAAACTAAACTATGTTACAAAATAAAAACCTCATCCAAATTTTCTGCCTCAGGCATTGACCCCAAGACACTGGCAGCATTACCTCTCTGAAATGTTATTCCTAATCTTTGCGAGAGGTAAGTGCCAGCCCTTTTATGTTATATGTTTTTATACGTAACGCTCTAAAGTAGCTCTCTATTTATGTGTAAACATACCGGTCTGGTTGTTAGACGACCAGATGGCCTAGTGGTTAGAGAACCTGACTACGAAGCTTGAGGTCCCGGGTTCGATTCCCGTGTCGGGGCAGATATTTGTATGAAAAATACGAATGTTTGTTTTCGGGTCTTGGGTGTTTAATATGTATTTAAGTATGTATCTATCTATATAATTATATTTATCCGTTGCTTAGTACCCATAACACAAGCTTTGCTAAGCTTACTTTGGGACTAGGTCAATTGGTGTGAATTGTCCCGTGATATTTATTTATTATTATTTTATTATTATTAACATCTACTCGGAATAATATACGTACCTTGAGGCAAGCGCTTCCTTACATCAAGATACTCGTTTAACTGGAATTAGTTTATCCTATTGAATACATTTAAATTTCAATTACGCCGTTTGCTACAGTTAATTAGTTAGGACTTTGCGGAGATCGCCTTACTTTATCAGTAACTGGTTACTGCTCCTTGCGTCGTCTTTTAATGTATTTCTTGAGTAAATTTCTTGAAAGTTTATTTTGATATGAAAGGTTCATTTAAAGTGCTAAAACTGTAATTAGATTTAATTTAATAGCAACATGCCTTTACGTATTTTTCCCAATGTTGTATGTTGTATTGTTGTTGTATATTGTACCCTGGTTGTAGAGCGGATAAATTGTTGGTGCCAGTCTCACTTTTAAATACTAATTTGTTGTGAGAGAGAGAGAGAGAGAGAGAGAGAGAGACCGTAGTAATTATTTTACAAGTGCTTTATATATAATACAATACAATACAATGACTCTTTATTCTACACCAGAAATAGTAAGCGATACAGAAAACAGGTACACAGAAAAAAAAAAACAGGGTAAGCATTATCGCTTAAAAGCGATCTCTTCCAGGCAACCTTTTTTACAGAAAAAAGGAAGGACTAGTTTACAGCAATAATAATCTTATTATTCTGAGCAAAACGGACTATTTACAGCATGAAGTCTCGCACATTTTTAAACAATAACTGTGGATAATAGGTACATAGTTCTTATTCTTCACAAAATCGTCTTACGTATTCTTAAATTAAATGAAATATTGATTTGCTGGAACACGTTTCATTTCATTTATTAAAATGATCACGTATAATAAATACAAAACAAAATAACAATACAAAATAATTACAAAATAATAATAACGTAAATGAGAAAAACTACCTTCGTTTTTTAAGTTGTTAAAAAGGCGGATATATTACAATATACAGTAAGTAGATGTAACACAGCCGGGCGCAAACCGGGCGCGCAAGCAGCGCGGCGGCGCTGGCGCCTCTTTGTGCGTGCTCACGACGCGTGCGCGGCGCGAGAGGCCGCGACATCACGACTTGTACAATCCATACGACCAGACGGCCTAGTGGTTAGAGATCCTGACTACGAAGCTTGAAGTCCTGGGACCGATTCCCGTGTCGGGACAGATATTTGTATGAAAAATACGTATGTTTGTTCTCGGGTCTTGGATGTTTACTATGTATTTAAGTATGTATCGATCTATATAATTATATTTATCCGTTGCTTAGTACCCATAACACAAGCTTTGCTAAGCTTACTTTGGGACTAGGTCAATTGGTGTGGATTGTCCCGAGATATATACTAGTATTATAAATGCGAAAGTGTGTGTATTTATCCATCTTACACGTCGAAACGGAGCAACGGATCGACGTGATTTTTGGCATAGAGATAGTTTATGATTACGGGTCAGAGAGTGACATAGGCTACTTTTTATCACAGAAAAAGATCAAGGACAGTTCATACACCGACGCGACGCTGCATTTTCGCTTATGTATTTCGAGCGTATGTATGTCTATTTTTTGGTCTTCTTGGCTGGACGGTTTCCAACATATGTATGGGTAGGTATCATTACATTCGTCAAATCTGTGGAAGTACGTTAACATAGCGTATGTCCAATGGGAAAAGAAACGGTATTTTTGTTAAAGCAATTTGTTAATTAGTCGTTGGTCTCCGTTGAACCTTGATGACGATTTTCTTGAGAAGAAAGTGTATTAGTTTTCCTTGTCTTCCACACCGCAAAGCTGGAGTCCGGAGGTCGTAGTTAAGAATAGGCAGCGCTGCTACCCGCTCTCACATCAGATCTATAAAGATAGTAGATATAAATCTACACTGAAAAAAATACACTTCAATTAAATTATATTTTCTCATACTTGAAATAATGTTGAAAATGTTTACTAAAGACAAGAGTGGGTAATTGCAACTACAAACTGAATTTGTTCAAATGTGTTGTTTAATTTAATAAAAGCTCTTTATAAAAATGACTATATAATATCTTCTTTACCTTTAAAAAGGCTCCTTTTCACTCCCAATTTTAACTATTTGGTGTAGTGTTTATCTACATTTTGGCTTGTGTGGGAAGTATAAAGGTCACAGCTCATTACAGCCACCCGTCACCCGACCAGCACCGGCTGGCCTCGGGCGGTTAGTATTCTTCATATAGATTTGTATGGGCATGCGCTCACTCCATCAGCTTCACTGGCTGCCCGCAGGCTTGCGATGCGGTGCTCTTCCACCCTTCATCCCCCCCTACTCGGAAGTTCGTAGACCGCGCGAGGTCCACTCGTTCAACTGGTTGTCAACGCGCCGTCCGCGCGTGGACCCTATCGACAACGAGTGTACGCCGAAAGTCGAGGCGATGCTGATCGGGTGCCGGGTGGTTCTAATGAACTGATACCTTAATCCAACCTTTTGTCAATTATGCTTGATAGGCTAAAAGATCCGCATTAGAACTAAGGTTACTGACGGAGCCCGAAGAATTGCGAAACTGAAGTGCAGTGGGTGGGGCACAATGCTCGCAGGACTGATGGCCGACGGGGTCAGAAGGTTCTCGAATGGTGTCCGCGGACCGGGAGACGAACTGTCGATAGGCCTCCGACAAGATGGAGCGACGACCTGGTTAAGATCGCGGGATCGCGGTGGATGCGGAAAGCACAAGAGTGGAGAGCCTTGGGGGGGCCTATGTCCAGCAGTGGAAGTTTTCGGCTGACATGATGATGATGTAAATATGTGTCTTTATGTGTTTAAGTGTTAAAATATTCAACTAAAGGTCACACATTAGCCCCAGTTTGAATAATAATGTTAACACCGCTATAGGCCTCGACGCATTCTAATAACTATATATATTAATAGAGCTATTTATTATCGATCGGATGATAGTGGTAATAACGGGCCCTGTGTGTGTGTGTACAACTTTAATTAAATCTACGTTGAAACTTTTAGGAATTTCCATGGGATTATAATAAAATCTCGGAAATTCAATTTGAATGATGGATGTATTGGTTTACACATACGAAGCCGCGGGAAAAAACTAGTTAATAAATAAAGTGGTTGTATTATTTATTTTAAGTAAGCAATTGGTATAATTTCAATCTAAATATACTCCAAATTAACTCTGCTGTTAAATATTCATATTGCCATTACAAAATAGCTTCAGTGTTCAGAGTTAATTTTGTCTTACACTACGGTTGGAGTTGCCAGATGGTCGAGATTTGGCGGGATTCTCCCGAATTTTTGTATGTCCGACTCTTGACAAAGTAAAAGCGAAAAATAACTTAATTTTATAAAACAACTAGAGTTTACCCGCGGCTAAGCACGTGTTAACTATTCGATCTGGTTACAATTGAAATTCCGCGATCTTACGAAATTCCCCTGGGGATCCCAAAATTTATATCAGGGTCTACATTGAGGTTGTAAGAGCAACTGTCCAAAATTAAAAGACTAAACCCAGTGGTTGAAATTTCAAGATTTTATCCCTATCCCGTGGGAATATCGGGATAAAAAATAGCCTATGTGTTTTTCCAGACGTGCAGCTACCTACATACAAAATTTCATGACTCTAAGCCCAGTGCTTGTTATTTCGAGATTTTATCCCTATCCCGTGGGAATATTGGAAAAAAAGGAGGCTATGACATGTGTTGTATCTAAATCAATCTAATAAGCAAAATCCTTCGATAGTCTTCTGTAGTTTTTTATTGTCAAGTTCGAGTGTCAGTCACATATAAAACAAAATCATAAGTCAAAAAATGGTAAAGGCTTGTATCAAAACGGTTCTGCAACATGTGTTATCCCATACATCCAGCTGTCTACATACCAAATTTCATCCAAATCCGTCCAGCCGTTTAAGCATGAAGAAGTAACAACACATACTGCTTACTATGTTTTGGTGTTCAATAAAGAGTCATTGTATTGTATTACATTGTTTTTTATTGTATTGTATTATAACGTAACGAGAAAACCATCTTCTGTTTTTTTTGTTAGTATTTTTTTTGGCAGCGCACGATGTAACAATAATGTAATATAAACATATTAACTTTGATTTGATTTTACTTTTGTTTCTTCTTAAAGTTCCAATTTTTTTTGTCCGTTAATAAGGGCATTCGATCTGGCAACCCTAACTATGGTACGGGTGTTGAATTTAGTTTGATTAAAGTAATTAGCTACTTGATCTTCTGCTGTAGTAATAATCGTGGGAATTAGACAACATTTGCTTACAGCCATCAAAACACTGGAATATTCCCCTTTACGAGTATTCAATCTCTCAATATATAGGCCATATAGCACGGAGAACGGATGGCCGTTAGGGCCGTAAAGATCTCGAATGGAGACCGCGGATTGGCAAGCGCAGCGTAGGACGTCCACCAACGAGATGGACGGATGGCCTGGTTAAAGCCGCGGGTTCACGGTGGATGCAGGCCGCTTCCGAAGCAACTGGAGGTCTATGGGGGACGCCTATGTCCAACAGTGGACGTCCTTTGGCTTATATGATGATGATGATTCAAATATTAGAATCATCATCATCCCAGCCTTGCCTAAATACGTCCCCCTGCAGGGCACAGGTCTCCTCTCGGAATGAAAGGACTTGGGCCGCACTTAACTAGTTAACTCTAAAAAAATAAAATACTTCATTGAAACATTAATAAATTTATTGATACGACCGTATTTATGCTAATTTTTACCATAAATGTGACGAAAAACAAGTGACATTTATGTTCAACCTTATTCGTTCAAAATTATAATATTAACTGCCAATAACTATCGCATAGTTTAGTTTAGTTTAGTTTATTTATTCATTCAAAACATCATTACATTATAATTTACATAAATGTCAGTTATAAGAATAGTAATAATTATAAAAAATAAAATTCAAAGCATGTCATGTGAATGGAAACAATTAAAATTAGACTGATAACGATCGAGTTTGAATTGTTCTCTCATTTTTAATACCAATTAAATACTACTATCAATGTACGCCATCCTAGAACCCAACTGCGTCACCTGTCTGTCACGCTACAAACATCAAGCATTTCGCTTTACATTGCTTCTTCGAATAAACTTAAAAGTGTAATAGAAATAAAAAAACTAATTATTTTTAAAAGTCGCTGAACTAATGTTGTTCAGTTTGACGAGTATGATCTATGTTTTTTTTAATTATTTGCACGAGCAAATTACTGGCCACACCCGGTATTATAAATGCGAAAGTTTGTGAGTGAGTGAGTGAGTATGATTGTTACTCCTTCACGCTGAAACGGCTGGACGGATTTGGATGAAATTTGGTATGTAGATAGCTGGACATCTGGAATAAAACTTAGGCTGCTTTTTATTCCGATATTCCCATTGGATAGGGATAAAATCTCGAAATAACAACCTCTGGGCTTAAGAGTGTAAGAGTCATGAAATTTGACATGATTGTTTTTAATGTAACGTCAATGAAAACCACGATTTAATTTTTGGGAAGGGAAGGAAATTTTTAAATTCAGCTGCTGAATCTAATGATTTACGTGTGCGAAGAAGCGAGTAAACACTAATCTTAAATATAACTGAAGAAATAGTTGCTACGAAGTCTCGTAGGCGACTACGCCGTAGCACCTCGATTTCGTGGTTTTCGTAGCAGTTTGGTTAACAGTAAACTTTCAATATGGCACGTTTAATACTAGCTTTATATTATAAAGAAGGAGTTTAGTAAGTTCTCAAATGTAAAGCACAACTTTACATGTCATTTTACAAGATGAAAATGTTAAAAGATTTTTTTGGCGCCTATTAATCTTATATCTCAAAACGAGCAATTCTTGTATGAGAGAGAGAGAGAGAGAGAGAGAGAAACATTTATTTACACATATTCGATACACATAAAAATACATTAGACGGAGAGAAAAAAAAATAACACCCCTCTTTTTGCGTCGGGGGTTAAGAATATACAGAACATAATGTAACTTGTGTTTTCTTTTCTTCCAGGTATGTTTGTCAATCATTAGAGCCCGAGTAATCACGCAAGTCAGAAACATGAGGTAAATAATGATATCAATAATCCGATTACAAATAGTAAGCCCTACCCTACTTAGTACAGTCAGCAGCAGAAATGGATGAGCGGTTACAGTGCTCAAAATAAATTACTCACGATTCTTCAAAGGTGTTTAAGGGTTTGCTCCTGGTTAGCTCATGAAGCAATGTCCCGTTAGATGGCCTGTTATCAATAGTTTCTTTTTCAGGTTTTTTTCGTAAATTATGAAGAATTATTTCACCAAAAACTAGTTGCGGAGTTCTAAGCGTAACCGATTTTTTGACCCCCACACTCGAAATGAAATATTCCGCAAAGCCGCAAACGAGGTGCTTTACTTTGAACGTGCAATTGCGGCCGTATACGGACACTAGGAGCTCACGCACACACTCAAATAGACAGCGCCAGCTAAGCGAAAGTCTATTGCGACACTTAGCTACCCGATCGGGGTACTCCTTCGAGAATATTCACATTTTTTATCGAGTCACGAAATTTTGTACAAACTGTACTTTACTCGAAAATTTTACTAGACCTATAAAATTTATAGGTATTTTATTGATAATTAGAAGCAGGTCTTGGATAACTGTTCGCATATTATAATACGAGCCAAACGCCTTTCAAGTGTTCATAATATGTGTACGATAAATTGAGAAATTACCAAGATTCTGACCACGGTTCTTGTCTTGGTTGATGGTCTTGCTATTATTCAGGTTATATTTATAGTTACTTTCGTAGTTACTACTCTTGCTAATGTGGTCATGGTCGTCGGTGAAAATCGTAGCAAATGTACAGGACGAGTTTCTTGGGAAATAGTGCGGTGTTTGTCCTTACCTTCCAGCCGCCAGAGCTGGAGTATGGAATTCGTAGTTGGCAATAGAGAGCGCTGCCACCAGGGCTCTTAGTCACCTTGTACGACACGCACAGGAATGCACAGGCAATCAAGTTTATCAAGGGCATCCGTAAGGCAAAGTCCCTTAAGACACTGTTACACATGCTCTTTAGTAGCAAGAAAGCATGCTACTATTGAGCAAATGCTAACTAGTAGCATGTGTGAACAGGACATGCTACTATCGAGCATGCTTATTAGTCGCAAGCTCGAGACGGGGTGGAAGGGGGAAAGGTAATAAGCAAGTGTGAACGCGTTTGCTTCAGTCCATGAGCATGCTCATAAGCATTCTTATAAGCATGTTACTAGTAACGAGCATGTATAACAGTGCCTTTAGACATACCTAATATTTTATGAACAGTGCTTCGTGTAAGCTCTTTTCTATCAAAAGAAGGTAATAAACCTACAGAGTTTACTACCCTAATTATCATCATCATCATCACTCAATTTCTGTGGTAAGACTTTGGTAGAGAATTAGTAATCATAAGCTGCTAATATCAATTATTAATAAGTTGCTAACCATGAAAAGAGTTGACGAAGAGTTTATCTAGGCTTCTGCATCTGGATTTCTCAGTTCGTATATATAATTACTAGCTTAATCCCGCGGCTTCGCTCCCGTTGAAGAAAAAAAATCTATTCTGTAGTGTAGGTATTCGAATTAAAAAAAAACTTCTTGCACCTCTGCGATCCTCAAGGAGTATTCCATAATTCCAATTGTATGTTTGCCAAATCTCATGCATTTTTAGGCCATGTTTTGCCTTTATAGGTATAAATAAATACTTACGAAATACTTACATAACAGCAAACGTTCACCCACTCGCCGATAACTGGTATCAAATTGCGGTAAAAAACTATCCCGTGCTAATTTTGTACCTACATATCTCTATAAATTGATTTTGTTAGGATAATCATAACCGATGATTTGCACAATCAGCAGAAAGACTACGAGCAGTTCCAAAATCATCTACACTCCTTTGTTACCTTCGAGTCGAAAACAGTTGTCAATTCGTATCATATAACTACCTATTGAAGTATTATCTGCTAGGATTTTTATCCGATCCAGCAGAGCTTGTAGTCGTGCGTACTGGATTATTGGCAGTGCTTCCTTTGGATGTTCGTGCGATGGAACTACTGCGTTTTTTTGCATTAGTTCCTTTACAAGACTAGAAGGAAAAACTGCGTTTATTTTTTTGTCTTTGTTCCTTTCGCAGTAGCATCTTCAGTTCTTGCAAAGGTACAAAGGCGGAAAAATAACGCAGTTCTTTCTTCAAGGTCTTGTGAAGGAACTAGAACTACCGCAAATAGTCCGTCGTATTTGCAGACTACGGGCACGTTCAGTTTAGCTGACACGTCATCATCGGAGACAGATGTTGCATCAACCTAATTCGAAGCAGTCAAGCTCATAGGTAGCTGAAAAGTTTGGTACTTTGTCACCAGCAAGCTACGTGCTAAATGAGCATTTCTAAAAAAGTTTGTACATTTGATTTGCGACACCGATTTGGGAAAAATTGCAGGTAGATAGAGTGAATCGTTCATGAGTTTAATACATAGTCTCCCGAAAATGTCCCAATTAATTTGTATGGAAAGTTCCTTTTTTGTTACCGCAAATCCATAGTTTTGGTAACAAAACAGGAAATTTCCATACAAACCAATTGGGACATTTTGAGAGACTATGTTATTACGATCAGTATCGTTCACTCTACATACCTGCAATTTTTTATCACAAATAGGAGTCGCAAATCAAATTACAAACTTTATTTTAGAAATGCTCAAATAGTTTTTTTCACACTCTCCTTCAGAAAAGTAACTTTT
>NC_133475.1:21055683-21055863 GCF_025370935.1 Choristoneura fumiferana | reverse complement strand
TGTGATTTTGCAAATGTTAGGATATTTCGATCGGTGATTACACGTAAAAGCAGATGATTTTGTATGGCAACGGTTTATGTTAAAATATGATATTGACAAAGAAAGCGACACATTAACAAAGGTATAACAGACATAGACAATATTATGTAGAGGCGCGTAGCCAGTACTAACTCTCCTCCT
>NC_133475.1:21037531-21055611 GCF_025370935.1 Choristoneura fumiferana | reverse complement strand
TAACACAACTTTATTTTTAACACAGTAGGTTCGCTATTTGAAGGGATCGCTAATACGGATCGGAATTATTTCCAATATCCATGTCCATGATATAATCATTAACTTTATAATACGCCTTAGATATTAATGTCTCTTGACAATAGATCTGAACTTTGTATCCGTTTCATTTGTAATATTTTTTTCAGTCGGTTTTTACCTTTTTTTATACTTTTTGATGTTCCTCTGAAAGTTGTAGATTAATAGTGTAACTTATGGGCTAGCTTATTACTTATAGCTTTCCTTTGATACCCCATTTTTTTAACGAAATTTAAAAAAATATACTTATACCCTGTTACTCTGACAATTCCAACATATCTAATATACATCATAATGCTGGAAACCTTCCAGCAGTTTAGGCCATAGAGACCATAACCTAACCAATAAAAAGTTGGAAAACCCCCGACTTTGTCACTTCAAAGTCCAACCGTAAGAACCATCGCTAGAAAACTTGCTTTCAAATAAAAAAACCGCATTCAAATCGGTCCACCGTTTGAGAGCTACGGTGCCACAAACAGACAGACAGACATACACATATAGCGGTCAAACTTCACCCCTCTTTTTGCGTCGGGGGTTAAAAAATAAACATACATACGCTCGAAAAACATAACCCGGGCAAAAAGCTAGTTTCGCGCAAACGTATATTTTACTGTTTATTAAAGTTACGCGTTATATGTAGTTACGCGTGCCTTAACTCAAGTAATTATTATTTTGAAAGAGAAACACACGAATGCGTAGATACGGCCTTGGAACAAATACCTCTACTCGAAAGGTACTTGTAGGTACATTATGTAACATATGCAGTAAATTGTTGGTTGCAGTTGATAACTGGATCCGTGGGTGTTCTAGCGCTAGTGTCTTTAATTGCAGGTTTGTTTCGCACTGTCTCTCTGTCTATCTGCCTGTCTGTCAGTCTGTCCGTTCGTCCGCGGCTTTGCTCGGGGACTATCAATACTAGAAAGCTGTAATTTTGCACGTATTTTGTATTTTTATAATAATAATATCACGGGACAATTCACACCAATTGACCTAGTCCCAAAGAAAGCTTAGCAAAGCTTGTGGTATGGGTACTAAGCAACGGATAAATATAATTATATAGATAGATACATACTTAAATACATATTAAACACCCAAGACCCGAGAACAAACATTCGTATTTTTCATACAAATATTTGCCCCGACACGGGAATCGAACCCGGGACCTCAAGCTTCGTAGTCAGGTTCTCTAACCACTAGGCCATCTGGTCGTAATATATGTTAACTATGCCCTTCTGAGTTTACCCGCGGCTTCGCACGCGTACACTATTAAGTAGATGTGGTAGTTACATTTGAAATTCCGGGATTTTACAAAATTCCCCAGGGAAATCCCAAAAATTATATCGTGGTCTTCATTAAGGCTGTGTTAAGAACAACTGTACAAATTTTCATGACTCTAAACCCAGCGGTTTAAATTTTAAGATTTTATCCCTATCTCGTGGGAATATCGGAATAAAAAGTAGCCTATGTGTTATTCCAAACGTCTAGCTACCTACATACCAAATTTCATCCAAATCCGTCCAGCCGTTTGCTTAAGGATAACAAAACACACACACACATACAAACCGCATTATAATATAAGAAGGATAGGATAAAGAGAAAAGTTAAAAAAGTTACATAAACGTGAAAAATAATCATCATCATCATCATCACATCAGCCGTAGGGCTTCCAACTGTAGGATATAAGGCCCACAGACCTCCAGTGGCTTCGGTTGGAAGCGGTCTGCATCCACCGCAAACCCGCGGGTTTAACCTGTGGCCCATTTTACGGAGCTATACCGGGTGCGGCCTGTAATACAAGCAATAAATTAAAAAATAAATCGTCCTCGTAAAAACTGAACAACATTAGTTCAGCGACTTTTACAAATAATGGAGTCTTTGAATTTTCCCTTTTTCATACAAATTAAATACTGCTAATCAATGCACCCATCCTAGAGCACAACTTGGACTTTTGCTCTTTTTTTGGAGGTGGTAGGATCTTGTGCAAGGTCCGCCCGGATTGCTACCACCATCTTGCTCGCTAATCCTGCCGTGAAGCAGCAGTGCTTTCACTGTTGTGTTTCGGCGTGGAGAGTAAGACAGCCGTGAAATTACTGGCACTTGAGGTATCCCATCTTAGGTCTCTAGGTTGGCAACGCATCTGCAATCCCTGGTGTTGCAGGTGTCTATGGGCGGTGGTGATCTCTTACCATCAGGAGACCCACTTGCTTGTTTGCCATCCAGTAGAATAAAAAAATAAAAACTGACGTCGCCTGTCACGCTAGAAACATCAAGCATTTCGCTTTACATTGCAATGCATACTGTTAAACACGCTTTTAAATTGTAACTTGTAGCTCCGTGAAATAGGGCACAGGTCATCCGTCTATCTCGTTGGTGGACGTCCTACGCTGCGCTTGTACCAGTCTAGGAAAATTAGAGACGAGTAATTCAATATTTACATATACTGTGAGTTAGGTAGGTACAGTTTGCTCCTTTTAGAGTTTTATAGCTTAAAGGAAATAGTGGGACACCGATATTATCAGCTCATTCGGTCATTGCCTTATTATAATCATCAAGTAGGTAGGTATACCTAGACACCTAGATGTCTTACGCAACCTAGCTCCGCGCTATCGAATCTATGTATCTTTATGGACTACAGCTGTTGTTGCTGACAGCAATAAATGTCTATTTATATGCCATTTGTCATTACATTGAAGTCAGTACTCGTGTTGCCGAAAGTAATATATCAATCGATTCTGTTTTATGATTAGGTATTTGTACGATTATAGATGTTTTAAAAACGTCTCGTAATATTTTTTATTGTTCTGGGTTACTGGTAAATCCGGCACAGTTACTTTATACCGCGTGTGGCCTGTAATACGAGCAAATAATTAAAATAAAGATCATACTCGTCAAACTGAACAACATTACTTCAGCGACTTTTAAAAATAATTAGTATTTTTAATTTTTATTATTCTTTTCAGTTTATGCGAAGAAGCAATGTAAAGCAAAATGCTTGATGTATGTAGCGTGACAGGCCACGTCAGTTGTGTTCTAGGATGGTGTACATTGATAGCAGTATTTAATTTGTATGAAGCAGGGAAAATTCAAACACTCCATTATTTTTAAAGTCGCTGAACTAGTGTTGTTCAGATTGACGAGGACAATCTGTTTTAATTTTTTGCTCGTATTACAGGCCACACCCGGTATGAGATTTAAAATCAAGTTCATCATCCATCATCCCAGCCTATATGCGTCCCACTGCTGGGCACAGGCCTCCTCTCAGAACAAGAGGGCTTCGTAGTTCAGTGTGGATTCGGAACTTCACACGCACCATTGAATTGCTTCGCAGGTTTGTGCAGGTTTCCTCACGATGTTTTCCTTCACCGCAAAGCTCGTGGTAAATTTCAAATGTAATTCCGCACATGAATTTCGATTAAACTCAGAGGTGCGAGCCGGGGTTTGAACCACGACCCTCTGCTTGAGAGGCGATTAGGTCAAACCACTAGGCCACATTAAAATCAAGTTAATCGTTACAATTTTTTATTGAAAGATTATGCCTTTATGCTTTTAAGGAATTCTGTCATTTATCCTATACGTATTAGTTAATTTCAAGTGTCATACATACATAAAAAAATTACTGGTACTATCAACAGGTTACTAATTACCGAGCGTTACTTTTAACATTAAACGTAAAAGTTCATTCTCTATGAGATTCAAGATAACCATTTTCTCCTTAAACCGCTCTCCTACAAACGTAACTTAATAATTGGAATCAAAAGGGTTGACCATTAGCTATCGTTTAAGTCCAAAAAAGGTCTTATTGGCTCATAAAATTGCTACAAATGCGTGTTCGTTTTGTTTTATATTTAACGATTGTTTTTGTTCGCAATACGGGCGTTGTCCCATTTAAATAATGCTTTAAATGGCTGTCAAATTATATGATAGAAATAAATTATCTAGCCATAATAATAGATGCAAGATAAGTGTCATAATAACCTTAGATATATAGGGTTGGCACCGTGAATTTTAACTAACGAAATTCGGTTGTAATTACATACCAAAACACCATTACATACCATTACATGTGGAAATTATTATAAACCCACAGATTCGCTCGTAAAACCATTAGATTTGACAGTCAAACTAAATTTCTGGCATTTTACTAAATTCTCACGGAAAGGTCTTTATAAATATACGTCGTATGACTAACACCTGTCCAAAATTTTAATACTTAGGATTGAACATGGATAGGTGGGTAAAAAACCTATACAGGTGTGTCCAATCGAATTTACTCAAGCATCTGCCGAAAAAATTCCGATCAAAAATAGAACATAATATACCTACTGATCGAGACTAAAATCGCTGCTAAAATCTATTTACGCAACCGCAGCGCACGCGCCGCCTAAATAACTGATAAGGGCGCGCAGGCATTCGATCTGTTAGGGTTGCCGAGCCAATGCGCCATAACAGGCACGAATATCGTAATCATCCACAAATAAGCTAACGCTAGCTCTAACCATACAATTTGCCCAACAAAATCAAATCTCGTACATAGTATGAATGCTTGCAGCTTCAAAAAAAAAACATTGGACTTAGGCCTCCAGTTGCTTTCGGTTGGAAGCAGCCTATATCCACCCAGAACCCGCGGCTTTAACCGAGCTGCCTTATTGCCACAAGCAAAAAGCTCTCGGAATCACAATCGTTTTCAACACTCCTTTCTGTCACTCGGTAGAAAGAGACAAAGAAAGCGATCGCCAACATTAGCGCGATATATGGCCTCAGGTCATCGATCTACCTTGGTGGACGTCCCGCGCTTGCAAGTGCAGCGACTAAAACATACTCTTAAATCTAAGTAGCGCTACCTTCACTCTTACTTTTTTTATGGCAACCCTGCTGGCCCTGATATTATTTGAAAGGTGGTTGACGCATTTTTCGCATTCACATTTATTGGTCTCTATATTTCGAGGAATTTAGTTGTTAATTTAGCAAGCATCCGTTAATTGTTATTAAAATAATCTAACAGTAAAAAAATCATTTGTAATACAAGCCTTTTTTGCTGACTGTATCTACTTTTTGTTGACTGTACTTGCATTGTCACCCAAACTACATTTGCATACCAAATTTCAAGTCTATGCTATTAACCGTTGAAGAGTTCGATATTTCGGCACAGTTGCATGCGCCATGATCACGAGACGACTAAAAAAATAAAAATACCAAGGCGAACTATCGCCGAAATATCAAGCTTCCCTAAAATCAAGGTACGCGGTACAAAACCCGAATTTAAATCACAAAATATTCTAAAATATATACTATTATAAAATAAATATTCAATAGTGTTCTGGTTAGTCGCAAGTAACGCAGTATTCAATAAATTACATAAATCCTGTAATAATTCACAACTGATTAGGGCCGCATTTGTGTTTTGCGGTTGAAATGATTAAATTAGTATCAAATTAATAATTTCACTCAAAATTAATTGACACGCCTAACGGAATACCGAAAACTAAATAATGTTATTTATTAATAACAAGTTACTACGTTACTGTCACTTAAAGTTTCGAATACCGCTATAGTACTTCTCAATTGACTTACTTTATTCTACTAGATATGGGTAATCTTGATTCCGCTTAAGGATCTGAATCTTTTGAATCTTCAGACCGGATTTACCCATCTCTATATTGTATGCAATTGCCACATATTTGACGCAGAATGATTTAATATGGCAACAATTTTAATATGAAATATTTAGTTCCTCTTCGTTTTTGGACGTTTTATACTCTCATACAGTGGACTTTATGGTACAGTTGACACAGTGAAGATTTGGATACAGCGGACAAATAGCTACCAAAGCAGCAATCCCATTGCTCCATAGATGAAGTTTTAGAGAACACCAACATAAGCTCAAACCACCTAACGACGACTCTTTGTCCACTATGACTTCATCCTGATGTATTGTAGCAAATACTAACCGGTACTTATTGCATGCCCTGCGGTGCACAAGCACTCCTAATGTCTAGTAAACACTAGTTTACTGTTGTCAGTATACGTGTACATAGTGATTTAGGAGTCAGCAGGTTATGATTTCTAGGTTCGATTAGCTCTAAGATATAAAATGTTTTCGAAGTTTGAGAGACAAAGAATTGTGTACATTCGAGCAGGTTTAAATGCATTTATTGACTTGCAATTTTTTACCTGCTGGTTCTTAACTGAATTGGCAATGGGCGAGCCCTATTGGTCAAAGAACAGATAACCGTTGAGAAAGGAGCATTATAAAGTCCCACCAAAATGACCTGTCTTTATTAAAATCTTATTTTTAGTTATAAATAAATACCCTATTAAAATTTGAAGTTGCCTCAAATACATTTTTTTATATTTTTTTGTTCAATGAAATGGAGTTTCACAATTTAAATTTAACTGTTTACTTGCATTTCTATTTCAAGCTTATATTTACATTTCGTACGAACACGAACTTTGATAGTTTAGTACTTATTGTTTTTTTCCTAACAAGTAAAAACAAAGCAAATTCCTAGACGTGTTTTTTGTGTAGTATAAAATGTCGTATCACCTTAAGTATTTAGTTCAAAACAACTTTTATGTCACATTTAAAGGCCAAAAGAATATCGTAAAAATAAGGCAGTAAAAAAATGTTGTCTACTTTTAATGTGGTCTTAGTCTCGCATTAATTATTAGAGTAGCGAAGCGAAGGTCTTTCCTAATCACTAATTGGTGCGATAAAGCTCCTTTATAATATATACTATGTCGGTATGAACCGAGTTGGTGGAAATAAAATAATTTATATTATTAATATAATTTATATTAACAATTTATAATATTTTAAATACAAACATTTTTTAGGGTTCCGTAAACAAAGAGTGCCAAAAGGACCCTGCTAGTAAGATTCCTATGAGTAACGCTTGCGATATTCATAAATAGTAGAATGTCACCAATAAGTTTCTTTCTCATACTTTAGAAATGTGAATCATATCTACTAAATAGATTCTCCTTCGATTTTCCCCACATCAGTTTTGTTACTTTGCATGTATCCAGGTGTAGAAGTAACAAAAACTACGTCAAAAGTACTATGTAGGTACCTACCTGGATAATATTTTTGATATTGAACAAAAATAACCCAACATTTAAAAAACTTTAACTCCACATTTAATCATCCTCAACAGGTTTTCTCACTTATCTGCATGAAACACCGTAATAAAAACTCCCATACAATTTCACCGTACATTCCGTAGAAACGTGAAGAATTTTAATCAAATTAACCCGAGCTTTTGTTAACCGCCACCAATAAGAGAGCTTTTTAGCTAATTGTGCTACGGACTTTTTTCCCATCCGCCATCTTGGACCTTATTGTTCTTTATTTATTTTCTTGGAGATGGCGGTTTTATCTTAAGTAAGCACTAGAAGTTTTTAAATTAAGTAGTGACTTTTTGTAGGTATTAGGGATTAGGGATTCCCATGTTTGTTTTATCGGAGTTTATGTGATGCATAATTAAAAAATAGCTGATAAATCACTGCAACGGCTTTGTTGGGTAAAAAGTGTAGTGGTGTCTCTAGCGTATATTTGACAACGGAACCCTCGGCGTGAGTCCGACTCGCACTTGGCCGTTTGTTAATCATCAGAGGATTGTTGTACAGACGAATGATTCAATTGAAATGGTACAAAACTTAAATGCTGTTCATGTATTGTGTGAAATTTGTACCTCATAAATATTGATGGAGCCCGTAACTTTCTTAGTACGCTGATTATCGCGTTTAAAACAGAACTTAGTGACTATTTGAATTTAACATAAGCATCTTGGAGTTGGTATAGTCTGGCTGAAGGTGAAATAGTTTACATACTTATTAGCCTGTTGTCCGCTTTCATCTGTGTCCTGAAAACTTGCATGATCCTGGGATATAAAAAAGCCAATGGTAACTAATAAATGTGAGTATTTACAAAAGTACTAATCGTCCTTTATTTATTGAATACATTAGTAAAGTAACGCAAGGAACTCTATTAAAGTATTTCTATTTCTGTTTTGTCAATCTCTTTTTATTTTCCATCTCAAAGTTTTTCTTTTTGATTCACTTGATACATAAAGATCATTTCTATTAATGCGGTTTAAAAATGACTTTGTTAAAAACACTAAAATAAACCATCATAATCATAATATCATAAAAAGGACGTATGTTAGAGAAATTAAACCCAAAAACAATATAGCAAATGTCACAGAGGACAATGTACTACCGTAGGTAAATAAGCCAAAAGTATAACAAAAGTAGGTCCACCCATTAATTCAACAAGTCCTAAGCTCCTCCCCTGATGAGGGTAAGTATTTACGTTTCACTTAACTCAAGTTACGACCATGCCGCTTCAACTCCAAACACCAAGTTATAATTTTCACCTCCCGGCAGCGCCACTCAAACGTTAATAGTCAATTTAGTACGCGATTGCGTTAGTTCAGAGTTCACCCGGGTGCACGGATAAGTTTGTGTTCTAGAGTTGCGATTGGAACTCGTGTTGTGCGCGACCGCAGCCTACAACTCCGTCTTTTGTTTTGTTGCCCGTTTTTAAATTTGGAATGGAAATTTAAACGCTATACGGCCAGCAACGCCTCAACTTGCGGCAATATATTGAAGCTGAATTTTCATTTTATTTAAGAGAATACTGTTGATAATAAAGTAATACGTTTTTTCTATACTTATAAAATAGTAACGTAATTGACTGCAGCTTTGAGTTTGAAATTCCAGGGCATAAAGTGCTTACCTATATTTATTCTTTCTCGGGAGCGAAATTCAATACCGCGAGATAAAGCTACGATAATATTATTATAGTTACGGGTAAAAAAAAACGCTAGATTTTGGTTCGAAAAATAATTATTCACTTAACCTAAAAAAAACAAGAAATTAGGATTACTTATTTCATTTTCCTACCCTCAGCTCTCCCATAAGTGAACTTTGCTTCCGTACATGTAGCTATGGGCAGGATATAAATATAGCATGGAGAAACAGGGTCGTTGTGCAGCGTTTAAGACGTCCACCGAAGATGGACGGGCTGGTTAAAGGCACAGGTTTACGGTGGATGCAAGCTGCTACCAACTGAAGCAATTGAAGGTCTAGAGGGGACGCCAATATCTAACAGTGGACTTGCTGCGACTAATAATGATGATGGAGACATTCTGCTTCCTCGCACAGATCTTGTAGATGTGTACGATTACAATAAGCTAAAGTAAGCTGAAGTTCGAGCTTAGTGGCGTGGTATGTTAACAGTAAACTGACAGGCGATGACGGTGATAAAATAAAGTCAAGTCCAATTAGACATAAGTTCTTTATGTACGAAACTACCTAACGGCAGCCGACCATCACTTAACTCAAAACTTAGCAGTTTCCCCAAGATTGAGGAAGCAGATTAAAACGATTTCAACTCTAGGTTACAAACCTGTCAACAAAAGTTATCATTATGAATGTTAATTCTAACCCCTACTTCCCCCTGATTAATGGCTCCAAGTTTATGATGGATCATAATTTTATTTCGCGTTAAATTAACTAACTCCCGAAGTTTGCTTAATCTGCGAAAATGTGGGTATTGTTCCGTCGTCTAATTGTGTCTGGATTAGATTTAATTAAAAGGACTTAGGACAATGAAGTCGGTTGGTTTTATAATAATCGTTTGTTTGTTGCCATCTGGAAGGGACTTTGATATTATTTTTGGACGGAGAGGACATCGGTTAATGAAGGTTTCATTTACAAAGTTATTAAAGATCACTGTCCAGAACAGATCTTTTATGACTTGTAGTTTGAGACTTGCTACTTAGCTGAAGGCAGCCAACATCGTTTGCGGTTAAGCGCCAATCTCCTTCTAGCATCTCCTTCTACCTCATCCAAGATCTACTCCAAATCCTTTTCTGTGCATGCGGCTAGGTTGTGGAATCGGTTGCCGATCACCGTCCGACAATCTTCCTCCGTATACTCGTTCAGAGAGACATTGAAGAAGATGTGGCTCACACTAGTTCCTTGATTATTTAGTAAGTAATTATCCTTTATACTTGTATTATTTATGTATTGTATGTAAATGTGTGTATTTATGTATTTTATTTTATATTTAGTTATAAAAATTATATATATGTATATATTTATTGTATATAGTTAGGTATTTGAGGTTTATATATGCATTTATATTTATTCAAATGTTTTGCTCTATTTGTCGATCCTTGTTTTTTGGATTGCTCCTCTACCACTCAAAGGTTGACTGGCAGAGATCCCTGCAGGGATAAGTCCGCCTTTGTACTTAACACAACTTTTATTTATGTAACCTTTTTGTTTTTCCTTTTTGTACAATAAAGAGTATAAACAAACAAACTTGCCTATACTGATGACCGATCTAAATGTGCCAATATAACCAATACTATCTAGGGCTCTTCAAGGCTAGAGTGAATAGGCTGTTACTGAAGAAGTGAGATACACATTTGGCCTCATCTGCACTTAACATCAGGTGAGATATGGATCAATCACAGCCAGTGTTATAAAAATATATATATACCTACCTACAAGATGCATTAAAATCAATTCTAAATATTTTTCGGTTCGCTCAATTGAACAACCCTGTAAATTGTTTTCATCGTAATTTTTAACTACAAATGTAGTCGCATAAAAAAAAAGATGAACTGATAATTAAGTATAATCTTAAAAAGGAAGCAATAATTTATTTAAATTTTCAAGAGCTTCTAAATACTGTACGGAGTTTATTTGTGCTCAAATCTCCAATACACTTCTGTCGTATTTACAGTAACATTAAGAAATACTCAGATTCGCATCAGAAGGCATAATTCTGCCTATTTATTTACTCTCTTTTAGACATCGCATTCAATCTCATTTGGAAAATACAAGAATGGCTTTCTGTAGTAAATGTTCTCAATGAAATATGCATCTTATCATTGTGAAGTGAACGTTTGGATTTGTTTGTGGTGTTTCTACCAATATTTTTAATATTCCAAGCGTCGTTGGCAATACTTCATCATTGCTTTAGTCGGGGATCAAAATGTTAAAACGACTTGATGTCACGCGTGGCGTCATTTTGCTTAATAGCTGGTTGATAAACAAAATGTTGCCTGTTGAGAAAATAAGGGGACTAATTCGAAAATAAATTCACTTGTGTTGAAAATGAGGGTTTCCTGACAAGCAAAAGGTTTCTGAGATGTGCGAGGATGCATTGTGAGGAATGTGTGAGTGAACCAAAAGAAATAGTTTGAAGGTTAAAACTAGAAATATAGATGCATTAAGCTTTATATTCGTTCTCAGAGACACCAAGAAAATTTATCTAATAAACTTCACATAAAGTAGTTTATTTATTATACCGTTCCACATTTTAGAAGCTAAGTTACAACTCTTGTCTTAAATAATTACGAGCGAAATGAAGTTATTAGAAGTTAAACTGGGTCTTAGTGACAAGGCCGAATAATACTTGAAACAAGGAAAATGAAGGTTTGGAGAAGACTAGTGATGTACTCATTATTAAATCGAGTTATCGATATAACGATTTATCTAATTTATTGAAACGCAAAAAGATTTAATAATAATTTTGTTAAAGTCACCGACATACATAGCAAGAATGTGCAAGTTGCAGTAGCAAAAGGCAGGCCACATCGCTCGAAATACAGATAACCGTTGGGGGAGAAAAGTCTTCTAGCGGCGACCTCGAACCACAAGACGAAGCGTTGGCAGATCTCCCACTAGATGGACTGACGACGTCGCGAGAGTTTCGGGCAACCGGTGGATGCAAGTGACGAGTTATCGTTCATTGCCGCGTTACATACAAGGAGGGTGCCTCTGTTCGATGATAAATCTTATTCTGTGACAGTTAATAATTAATAATTATTGAGATTTGATCCTCTGACTAAACATCCATATCAGAGAACAGTAAAATTACGAGCCACAACCTTTAAGATGCTGTTGCTGCTCCCCTTTATCTATTAGCAAAGCGGTTGGTTTAAAAGCAAAAACAAGTTATGCGCTTGTTCAAAACCTTATACGATGTCAGAGTTCAGGCTCCTGTACTACAAAAATTACGAGTGCTGTACTCTGTTCCAACGGCAGGCGAAAAAACTTACTATGGACAACCTTTCGCATGTATCACTCGTCTCTCTCGTCATTCTAAAACATGGTACAACAAGTTTTATTGTCTTGAGTGACCACTAACAAACCCGGCTCGCACCTCTGAGTTTTTCGAAATTCATGTGCGGAATTACATTTGAAATTTACCACGAGCTTTGCGGTGAAGGAAAACATCGTGAGGAAACCTGCACAAACCTGCGAAGCGATTCAATGGTGCGTGCGAAGTTCCCAATCCGCACTGGGCCCGCGTGGGAACTATGGCCCAAGCCCTCTTGTTCTGAGAGGAGGCCTGTGCCCAGCAGTGGGACGTATATAGGCTGGGATGAGTGACCACTAACAGCCCATACTTTGAAAGTTTGTACTAAGAGCAATTGATACCTATACAAGTGCATCCTAACCTGACGAAATATATACTTCTTCAATGTTCGTTTTCCCGCCTGCCGTTGGGACAGAATATAGGCATTAGGCATTTGTTAACTTACTGGCTTGTTTAGCTCGTAAAAATCTGACCCAACTCCACTCTACCATCTGTCGAGGCCAAAGATATGTTTACACTTAATCAAGTCGCTGTCACTTTGTGCTTGAAGATTCCTACAAAACTGTAAGAAGGCATCAATGACAAGGCGAAGGTATCTATTAATCATCATTAACAGTAGCAAATTTTATAAAGAATTTAGATTTAGATAGTGAATACATTTGAGCTCCCGGTATTTCAACGCATCTACTAGCAACATTCACAGTCACGTACAAGACTGAGGATAGACAAAAATCTATTTAATATTAACACTCAATCCACACAAACTTATCTTCTGTCTACCCGTTACCATGCCGTTCGTAACACGTTGAAATCTGATCATGGAAGATCACGCGTTCTTTATCCCGTAGTAAGCGTTGTATTTACTACTATTATTTTGTTTATCGACGCGAGCCCATCCCTTCCCTCCTCAAGTGGTGTGGGGGTCTATTTTAGAAAGTTCTCGACTCCACAACTCGTGTCCCTCTCAAGACAATTGATGTTTTTGTTGTAAAGCTAACGCCCCTGAGACCTACCTATTGAAACAATTGTTTGATGACAGCCATTTTTTATCTCCAATTATTCTGAGAGCTCCGAGAGATGCTGAGATGTCTTGAGATATTTTGAGATTGAGTGGATTATTTTTTTCAGTCCCTTTATGGGTAATTTATTTTCTTTATTTGTGTTGTAATTTATTTTAGTGTACAGAGTAAAGAAAAAGTTTAATTTATTACTAATGAAGAAACGTTGAAATAATAATCCTGCTTGAACTAACGTAAAGGGGATGTAGGTAAGCCGTGGTAGACTAGTGGTTTGACCTATGGCCTCTGAAGCAAAGGATCGTGGGTTCAAACCCGGACTCGCACCTATGGCCTTTACGAAATTCATCTGTGAACTTACATTTCAAATTTACCACGAGCCTTACGGTGGAGGAAAACTACGTGAGGAAACCTGCACAAACCTGTCAAGTAGGTAATTCAAAGGTGTGTGTGAAGTTACCAATCCACACTGCGTGCAGTTGCATTTGTGCATACAGTCGTATTAGATTACGCACGCTTTGTTGTTTCTGATATTGGTGCTAGTGACTGTACAGTCGAACAAATTGAATCTCATAGTTTTTTCAAGGAAATCATAGTGAAATTGATTATTAAAAGGTTCCACCCTGGGTCATGATTCAATTGGTTCGACTGTACATAAAGACCTCACCTGTTTGTGAAACATCTTCTCCAGTTAGCTTAGCATTGTCCCACAGACTGTATTAATTTATTCACCTCGGCGGCGAGCTGCCGCGTTGCTTGGGAACTAAGTTTAAGACAGCTAATGTCGACAGCCATTTTACATGGAAATTATGAGCTGAGGCGACATTTATTTTTATGTTAATTTAAAACTTGTATTATGAGAGAGAGACATTTATTTCCATATATTCGATACACAGAAAAATACGTAGAAGAAAAAAATAAAAATAATAACCTAACCTAACCAACAACGAGTTGGAAAATCCCCGCCTTTGTTACTTCAAAGTTCAATATCTCAAAAACGGCTGAACCGATTTTAATGAAACATCTCTAAGAACCGTCGCTAACCTGCTTTAAAATAAATAAAAACGTATAACACCCCTCTTTTTGCGTCGGGGGTTGCAAATGAACATTGTAATAAGCGAACCGGTTTGATTTAAATACCGGGTGTAGCCTGTAATATGAGCAAGTAATTAAAACATAGATCCTACTCCTCAAACTGAACATAATTAGTTCAGCGACTTTTAAAAATAATAGTTTTTTAATTTTTATTACACTTTTAAGTTTATTCGAAGAAGCAATGTAAAGCAAAATACCTGATGTTTGTAATTCATTAAGAAATAACAAAGGTAATAGAACATATATTTACTTTCGTAAGCTCCGCAAAGGATAAACAACAGCTGATTTCAAATTTCCACCCCAAACCTTTATCCTTCTTGCTTTACCTTCACGATCAAGAATCACAAAATCAAAATGCACACCCTCAGATCAATCGCATCTCAACAAAACACCCTTTGTTACCAAATGAACCATTTCCTTTCCTAGAACAAACCTTGATATAATCCCCCTGTATTCCATTGAATGCCCGGTCTCATGTACGGACGTCCTATAGGAAGGACTTTTATGTACAGGAGGGGTGGTGTGAGGTTCTATTTCTAGACGGGCGTGGGTGGGACGCTTAAGAACATTTCTGTGCTTTACGTGTCTTAAGGTAAGTATAATAAAATCTTCAGAAGCTTCATGGTCGTGTCGGTTGATATTGAATACGATGATTCGTTTAGTATGACTGCTATCGGTATTCCCATGAGGAGGTTCTGAATATTAGCTGACTGATATTACTGTTGAGTTATAGCTTAAAGCACGTTTCCGAGGGATTTTTTTCACTAACCAATTCTATTGTAGAATCCTTCGCTACATTCTGGATTCAATGTACGCCCTCGCCGTAAATACACCATTTTGCTCCCTTGTGACACAAATAACTATTATTCTTAATATAAAACAACATTTTTACATTTGTCTGCGGCAGACAATCAAATCCTCGATCCCTGCTCGTGACAGCCGATGCCGTCGTCATATTCTGTTAGAAGATGTGGTTGGCATCGTTGAATGCTGTACTCAGCATGTTTGCTTACGCAATTCAGTTTATTTTAAAGTGCAATTTATTATTTAGTTAAAACTTCTAATAATAAATTAAGTGTATCATAGAGAACAATGAGTTTTATTTTTGACACATTTCACAATTTCACAATCAAAATCGTTTTAATCTCTTCTTTCTGTCACACGGTATAATTCGAGGCTGAGGGTAGAAAAGATATGGCTATCATGTAATATGAAGGATCCACGGAAAGAACATGTCTAGTCACCTAAGCAACTTTTTGAGTTATATCGGTTTGAAAGTTAGTCATCACGAACAATTCCTATGGTTACAATACAACAATACAATACAATAACTCTTTATTGCACACCAACACAGTAAGCAGTACAGAAAAACAGGTACAATGAGACTTTCTGAGGTAAGCAATAGGCGGCCTTATCGCTTCAGAGCGATCTCTTCCAGGCAACCTTTACAATGGAGTAAGGAGCAGGTGGTGAATTTACATTACATTACAGCAATATCAAAAATACATAACCATTTATACAGTACACATACACAACAAATCCAAATAGATAGGTAGATACATAACAACATTAACAACATACTCTAAATATTAACGCATTATATTCACACGTAAGACGACAGATAGTCATTCTTTAAAAGATTAAAAAAAAAATATTTTACATTGTTTTCAAATTATTTAATTCATACGTCATAGTACTTTGCGAGCTCTTACATTTTGAGATTAAAATCTCAATTCTAAAAAAGGTCACTAGACATATTTTTTCCGTGGATCCTTCATATGGCCTTAGACTTTTCATAAAAAAATAATAATTTCAAAACGTTCTTTTTACTGGTGGAAATTTATTGTAGCCTTGTCATGGGATTTAATCACACATACGAGTACCAGATGCACAGAAAAACCAGAAAAGAAACCAGCGCTGGGAATCGAACCTAGGTCCTCAGCATTCCGTACCCCTACACTACCACTAGGCAGCACGGAATGCTGAGACCTGGTGCCATTCCCCTACACTACACTAGGCAGCACGGAATGCTGAGGACCTAGGTTCGATTCCCAGCGCTGGTCTCTTTTTCTGGTTTTTCTGTGTACCATGTCTCAGTTTGTATTTTCGATTTGAAAAGGTCAATCAAACGCAGCAGTGCAATGCTATTTGCACAATTTTACTGGGCTTATGGGTTTCAATTCCTTTACATTCATAAAACATTTATTTGTTGTGGCAAGGCCGCACATTGAGTCGTGGTTTAAATGGCATTAAAACATTAATTTACAATTCCAAAATTCTAATTACCATGCTAATTGTGGGCAAACTTGTATTCTAGGCGGGTCACACCTCACAATCAAATGTATGGAACCCTAAAATTTACAGGATTGTGGAACCCCCGCCGCGCCATGCATATTGATGGTACCGTACTTTGCATGACAAAATAGGCATCAAATTGAGTTACATGAAAGCGATAGCTTATAATTTGGCACTAGCTGTTGCGTTGCCCACAACTCTGTCTGAGTAGCAAAAAAAGGCCGAAAAAACATGTTTATTTTCATTATCATTTGGGTGTTGTAGTGACTACATTAAACCCTCAGTAAAGTCTACCTTTTATGTTTCAAAAATGTAGTTCTGTAAGAGAGGAACAGAAAGACGGATGTAGGGATGAGCAAGTTCAGTAAGGCTGCGATTGAATCCTTTGAGTACTTTATCCTAAAAATATTAAACACTGACGTTGCTTTTTAACTTCAAATCCGTGATATACAGGTGGCCCATTTATATCGGTCAGTATGGGAAAGTCTGAAACTATACGACATACGAAAATTTATTCTTAGGAACCATGACATCGATTTTAATAACAAGAAAAACTGCATTCATGCATTTAAAAAAAACCTGTACTCAGCTCGGGAATCGAACCCGGTTGTTTGAAAAAAAAACTTACACTATTTTCTGTTTAGATATCGATTGTGTACGTCTTAAGAAGTAAATGTGTCCATGAAACATTATGTCTAAAATGAATAAAATGCATTGTTTTCACATACTTTAATTTATTTTAGTAGGTGTTCGAAGTTTTTTTTTGCATGAATGCAGTTTTTCTTGTTATTAAAATCGATGTCATGGTTCCTAAGAAGAAATTTTCGTATGTCGTATAGTTTCAGACTTTCCCATACTGACCGATATAAATGGGCCACCCTGTATACAACCAAAATGTTAGTGATGCTCGTCTTGTCGGTTTTCTTCGTTTACCTAAAGATTCATATGAGAAAGAAAAAGAAAGCTGATCTTTTATTTCGAGTTCCAAACTACATATTCAACTATGTAATTAAATTGTACTTCAAATAGGTAGAATTGTACTGGCAAAAAATTTTAACATTATAAGACCGGCAACTTATGTTTAACATAATTGAAACTAGAATACATAACAAAAAGTAATTACTGGATACTATGGCAAAGCAATCAATCGTAAAGCAAAGAAAGGATAGCAAATATAACTGAAAACAAAGTCTCGGGTGCTGGATAAATACGGGTAAGGTCACAAGGCACACAAAGTCACTTCACCTTAACTATATACCTATAGGTTTTATATACTTAGTGATAATATATGTATATAGATAGATATAGAAGATATATTAGGATTGAAAGACGTAGATATGATATTAGCGCACCAAAAATTAAGCATAATAACTAAGAAATTAACACGTGCTTCGCCAAAGCATCATCAGCGGAAGTGCCTCAACCACAAAATTTGCATGTTTCACTTTCATAATGTTATGTTTATGTTATAATACGCATTA
>NC_133475.1:20986706-21037431 GCF_025370935.1 Choristoneura fumiferana | reverse complement strand
GTCGCATAAATTTCATGTATGACTCAATTTGTACGAAAATCACCGCGGATGACCGGAGGTTGCGTTGAAATTATAATGGCCGTTAAATAGTTATGGGCAAAGTTTACATTTGCATGAATATTGCTGGGCAAACGGCGATTAGTATGGTGATTACGTGGACCAGCGATTTAGGTTATCCAGAAAAGGCTACAAATATGAGAGGGACGAAGTTTTTCTGGCAGTGCGATTGCTTATGGCTACAAATAAAAATACAGCTTTTTTTTAGTTGATTCGTAACAAACATCCAGAAATGCGAATCTTTCCTCTTTATAATAGTAGTATAGATTAATCATTTTTACTAACTATTTTTGTATCTGTTTTGTATGGCCTTCAGTGATCAAAGTGATCCTATAAAGGGTTCCGTTTTTGCTAACTGTGATTTGAAACCCTCAAAACACAAAAACTTAGGTGGTGAGCTGAAAACTAACTACATGGCAATTGCCATAATTTCAATATAATTCCAATAGGCAAAGTTACCCTTGAGGGCAAAGTAACCCGACCTTACGGTACTCTACACACAATCGATTGCAAATGATAAATTTTTGTCCCAGATACCCTATAATTTACAAATACCCGTTAGTTGGCAACTAGGTTTCAATGCTCTGACCTTCAATATCGCTGGGATTCTAACTATGGTATACCTTACATCCTTTGTTTCATGTATCACGTTAATAAACTGTCAATAAAACCACATTAGTAAATCCATTAGGAGAAACGCTGGTGGCGTTCATAAAAATTAAGTGCCTTTTAGAAACAAGGCGATTGGTGATATAAACTGAATAAAGATATTTTGACTTTGACTTTGATACAGGTGGCGGGAGGGAACATTTTCGTTAAGATGCTGATTCACTTACAGCTTATCGAGCATTCGCCGTCTTTAAATTTAACTTAAAATTTTGTTGAACTGAAAAACGAATAAAGCCAAGCATAAGCCAAACATTGCTACGAACATTTACAGACAGGGTGACACTCTTTGCCGGCCCATAGGTATAATACTGACATGGAAATACAGACCCTGTTTTTCGCGTTTACGGCCATAGAAGCTCATGTCAGTTTCTATGAACGTGTTCACAAAAAACAGGGTCGGTATTTCCATGTCGGTATTATCCAGACCGGGAAAGAGTGTCATCCCATTTTTACAAGACCTTGTGGATCATTCTAAGAAACGCACTGTAGAGCAGTGGCGTAGCGTGAGTATCAGTGTTATTATTATTTATTCAGTGTTTTTTTATGGAATTATCATCATTCATCATCAACTCAGCCTGTACACGTCCCACTGCTGGGCACAGGTCTCCTCTCAGAATGAGAACACTTGGGCCGTCGTTCCCACGCGGGCCCAGTGCGGATTGAAAACTTGACACACACCATAATTTTTTTATGGTATTTTGCCGCCCCCTAAATCTGCTACCCGGGGCGGACTGCCCCCCTGCCCCAACTACGTTAATGCTTGCCACAGCGGACCGTGCAAAAAAAGCTGAAAATCTACCGACATTTACGCACGCTTTTTGTGTCTTAATGCTGGTGACTGTACATGGATCGATTGTTGCCAGCCAATGAGGGCTATCGTTTTTTGTCTTTCTAGATGGCGCCACTGTTGCGTGAGGTTTTTAAGTGTGGCGTTCAGAGTCTGTTATTACGGGCGTTAAAACAAAGTTTACATTAAAATCATATTTAATACACCTTAACGTGTCGCACGTTTTGTTCGGAAAAAAGGGAGGACAAAAGTTTCCGAAAGACAAAAACTGTCTCAAAACAGACATTCATTGCCCCGTAACGCACAATTGCCATAATTAATTTCAGGTAATGCAAAATATTCACAAAATTATTCTAATTATAAATAAACCGGCGTAGCTTACCCAAAAACTATGAGATTTGACATTTCGGAAACCTCACGCTACACTAGCGCCTCTAGCGGCGAATTCATACGCGATAGCCCTCATTAAACAAAGTCCTCATCGCTCCATTGACCAATTTCTTAAAACGTAGGAATAAAATGCTTATAGGAGGCCTTTGTGCCACAAGGACACGCTGAAAGTAACTTAACTTGTTAAAGTAAATATTGTAAATAATCCGTTCTCAGCAATAAAGGCTTTTTGATTTTGATTTTGATATGAAGGCTGTAGCCAAGCGAGCGTAGCTAATGTGGCGTAGGCTCCATATGAGGATGAATTAAGTCATTAAAATTACGTCACTTCCTCGATGGTTTAGGCAGTTTCCACCTACAGACTGTAAGACACACACAAATCACATAAACCCAATTACACTACACTACACTGTCTTGTTTCGAACGCCACTAGAGTTCATCCTTAGACCAACAGAACTGCTACCAGAACTGCACTTCAGAAGTCTCGTTTCAGTATGAGAGGACTTGGCTCTTAGTTCCCACGCGGGCCCAGTGCGGATTAGGAACTTCATATACACAATTGGTTTAAAGGTTTCTTCAAAATGTTTTCCTTCACCGTAAGCCTTGTGATAAATGTAATTTCGCACATAGATTTTGAAAAACTCAGAGGTGCAAGTCTGTATGAACCCACGATCGTCTGCTTGAGAAGCTATCGGTCAAACCGCTAAGCCCAAAGGCTTCAATAGGTATCTTGCGTTACCATTACAGGACTAATCAGTCAACAACCTAATACCCTTGAACTTTTAAGTACGTGTGGAAAACTAACCAATGCGGGTGTTTTAAATAATTAATTAGTTAACAATGCTTAGCACGTTTACTCGATAGCTCTGTTGGTGCTAATTTACAAAGGCTGGATAGTCGCGAAACACATTTAGGATGACTTGTGGACTTTTTTAAATCTCGATTTAAGGCTAAAAACTGACAGTTCTTGTATGGATCTGACAGGTCTGAAGACCACTTAAACCTAGATTAAAAAGCCTACAAGTGGACGCTAGAAAAACGTAGGAAAACAGTAGCGTTGAGTGAACATTTTGGTTAGGCAACTATTGTGGTGGAAAAGAAGTATTCGTCGGTGATGGCTCCAAACCCCTCCTCCATTTCAGTGTCAACAACGATATTTACCAATCTAAGTTTGTATTGTACCATCGCGACAACGTCCAGAATTGTCTAATATTGTATAACATCGTTAGATTTCATTGAAGTTGTGACAATATGCCGAATAATGCCATTTGCCACCGCTATATGGCGATGTCGTCGTGCACGGTCCCAATACAGCATTTAATTGTTTAATTCTAAATTTTTGCATATCTCTGGGCACCTTGGCCGTATTCGCGCTATCGTGTCTTCACCCGCCGATAGGCGCACGCGCAGCCAATTAACGGTGCGTTCACACCTATTACGAGTGCTTGCTAACGCTTGAGGACCTATATATTGATAAACTAAACCAGGCTGCCTAATGCGAGGCCCGCGCTTGATATTTCTGCGGCCCTGTATATGTTTTCAGCAAAATAGTAATTTATTAATTTGAGAGTTTTTTTACTCCTTATTATATAAACATCTCGTTCCTCTTGTAATAACATATCGTATATGTAGAATCACCCTTAAACCACTATCTAGTTCTTGAGCTTTCTTGATCTGCTCATGGAATTCTCTAGTACCTAACTCCGACATACGAGTAGGTATCTGCTCAAAGCATCAACATGCTTCATCTGCGATCCTGTACGATGTACTGTTTCATACTCCTGTTAATATGTTTTTGCCACGGAAAACGTGATAACCTTAAATTAGCCCTAGATCTTGAAATTCCGGTGGTGTTAATAAAAAGTCACAAATTTACCAAACAGAACCTTCCAGTCACTCTATGATTGGTTTTTTGGAGTCTTTTTATATTTTTTATTTCAACTCCAAATTTGTTACTTTTACGGGTATCCCGTGAAACCATATCGAAAACACAAACTGAGACAGGGATGCACAGAAAAACCAGAAAAAGAGACCAGCACTTGGAATCGAACCCAGGTCCTCAGCAATCCGTGCTGCGTGCTATAACCCCTACACCACTGCTGGACAGGAATCTAGACACGAATTTTTCCTATGCATAAATATCTCAGGTTGCTTACTTCTACAATGCTACTTAAGCAGCAGCACTGAAGCTTTTCGATATGATTTCACGGGATACCCGTAAAAGTGATAAATTTTGAGTTGAAATAAAAAATACAAAAAGACTCCAAAACACCAATCATAATTTGATTGCTTAGTAGCGACATCTCTAGTCTGGGTGAGCGGTTAGTTCCGAAAGAGTGTGACGTCTGTCGACGAAACATAGATGTCGCTAGTGCTGCTGCTTAAGTAGCATAGTAGAAATAAGCAACAGTCAGTGTCTCAGTTTGTATTTTCGATATGGTTCCAGTCATTCGTCACGAAACAATGTTAGCGACACGAAACTACTGTCGAAACCTTTTTAAACACCATTTTAACTTTACCCCGTCAATGCATCTTGCGCGATCGCTCGTGTAAACAGAGCTTTACAGATCGACATCATGTTTCTTATTTAATAAACATCGTAACTCATCGTAAATTTTCCCGCGTACCAAACTTTTTGCGTAAAAATCGCGCATTAGGCTTCAGAGCGCGTTTATCGGCCATTTTGCTAATTTAAACGCGTTTAAGCGTAATGCCTCCCCTGGGCTTAGACGCGCTTTGTCGCGCATCACTCAGGTTTAAGCCTGGTTTACACTATGACTATGATTATTTCTGTCCATTGTAAAGGTTGCCTGGAAGAGATCGCTCTGTAGCGATAAGGCCGCCTATTGCTTACCTTAGAAAATCTCTATGTATATACTTGTGTTTTCTGTACTGCTTTCTGTGTTGGTGTGCAATTAAGAGTTATTGTCTTGTATTGTATTGTATTGTATTGTATGACTAGAGAAGGTTAAGGACTTTAATTCATGTGCCACCATAGAACCTTTTCAGAGGAATAGTCATTACTTTCCTTGTTAGTTAATGCGATCTCACTATGACGTTTACTGTGGAATGGTTCCATGGTGACTCATGAATTAAAGTCCTTGACCGCACAGGTCAAATCATACAAGTTAAATTCCAAAATCCCATCTTCCAGTGGTCACTCAAGTCGTCCTAAAATTAATAAATATATTAATGATAAATTAATATATTTATTAATATGTAAATCTGGTGACAATACAATAATCTGGCAGTGACATCTTGTAGTCAGCAGGGCTACTACGAAATTCGGAAATCGAAGTTCGTGTCGTTCGGTCCCTCTGACACTTATACTACTTATTTAATATGAGAGCGAGAGGGACGGTACGCTACGAACTTCGATTTTCGAACTCCGGAGTAGGACCTCAGGCCAGGATCGACGTTTAAACGATAGACACTACTTGTTTTTAAAAACGTTTTTTTTGTACATAGTACCTTTCTTCTCACACGTAAACCTGCTGTAATTTAGTCCTTATTTCTGTTTGTAAAAAAGGTTGCCTGGAAGAGATAGCTCTTAAGCGATAAGGCCGCCTATTGCTTACCTTGTAATTTTTCTCTCTGTGTACTTACCTATTATTTCTGTAACGCTTACTATTTTTTGGTGCACAATAAAGTCATTATATTGTAAACCATTAATCGAATATAGGTGACGGCAAATTCAAAAAATGACAAATACCGTTTTATTAAGATGTAATGGCATTGTAGAGACACGTTACATACAAGAGATTGTTCAGTTTATATAATTTTGATTTTGGGGGACACAGTATTTAAGTACCTTGTGTTGGGGTAAGCGATCCAAATCAAATCCAACTGACATCTCGTATGACCAATCAGTGCTGGTAGTAAATTCATATCGCGTGTCTGCAACCCGACGCCGGGTCGTTATACGAAGGCGTCAAATTTTTAGCGGCTTGTCCATGTTACGGTTAATGGTGGGGTTTTAATTTTTAGTCCATCTGACTTCTGTACATAGATGTATTAACCAAATGAGTGGTAAATGTGGAGATCACATCCGCAACTTTCGTGTTTTATTATACTTCTAGTTAATTAAGCGTTGCACGAGTAAACCATTGGATTTGGCAGTTGAATTGCGATTCCGTGACTTTTAATACAAATTCTGATGTGAATTCCCAAAAAATGCCTCGTGGGCTTTCATTAACAATTCCATTTTCGAGAGATCTTCAAAAATCATATGATCATCAGTTTTCATGTGAGTTCCCATGTGAGTACAATTTAAGTACATACATACCTGTATACTAATAGAAACACAATGCCTAACTAAACGCAAAATGTAAATCGCGCTTTATTACATTGAAGTTAGCGGCGGGGGCGGCCCAAAGTTCTATTTATAAAGTCAAACTGGCTACGCAGAAACTAAACGCCAACAAAATTGCAACAAAAATAGGGAAGATTTTTTTTACCTGATTCCCTGTGGTTAGTGTACCTGGCTACGAAGCTTGAGGTTCATGTTTCGATCGCCGGTTGGGGCAGCTACGAATATTTGTGCCCGAATTAAGTTCCCAATCCGCACTGAGCCCGCGTGGGGTTGGAAACGATTTTGAACAAACTGCTTTCAGGTTTTCACTTATTAAATTAAAAACCTATGCAAGATACCACAAACAGGACGTATCACGCTAAAACACACGAGTAATATTTACTTCGACGTTTCGACCACATTACAGTGGCCATGGTCACGAGTAGACTGAAGTGTGCATGGGTTGTCAAGTCTGCCTAGCAGCCAGAAAAAAGACCAAGTGCGGGTAGTTCGAGATACGAGTGCCGGTACTATTTGTGATCAAATGCGGGTAGTTCGAAGGACTCGCGCTGCTAGGCAGACATGACACCTCACACTTCAGTCTACTCGTGACCACGGCCACTGTAATGTGGTTGAAACGTCGAGGTAAATACTACTCGAGTGTTTTAGCGTGATAAGTCCTGTTTGTGGTATTTTGACAATGAGTGAAAAATATGAAAGTTTAAAACGTTATAACCTATATTTTTATACGTTGTTTAGTAAGTACATGGTATAATTTTTGTCCATGTCAATTAGTGTCTATCGTCACGAGATTTGTTTATTTATTTAAGCTTGCGTTTGGCCACAGGCATACCTAAATACGCTTCTCTGTACTTCTCTCTCTCTCTCTGTGCATCTCTATCAATTCACCCTAGACTCGGAAGACGGTGAGATTTTGAACACAACTCTTACCAACTTTTATTGGTAACTTTAAAAGGTTTTACTTGTAATATTGGTATTATGTTATGTAAAGAGTTTAATAAAAAAAACAGCTTATTCTGTTATAGGTTAAAATAAACAGCGTATTCTGTTATTATGTTATAGGTTATTTATGTTATAGGTTCCCAAGACGTTTGCACGCTACAAAGAATTTTATTTAAGCCCTTAGAGGGAGCGGAAACGCGTTCCGCAGGTGGTGTGCCTGAAATACTAAGCTTCTTTGAATTGTAAAAGTCTTGTATTAGATAACATACAACATATAAAAGTAGAATTTGCCCGCGATCTCACTTGCGAGAACAGTTGGGGCTGGCATTTGAAAGAAATAAAAAACAAAGATTTATTTTGGTTCCATCAGTACCTTATTTTTATTGAAGTTTTGGGATTTTACAAAATGTCTGTTCCAATTTCTAACAGAATATATTGTAGTTTAAAATTTTCCGGAATTTGCATGCCTTCTTGATTCCGCGGGAATGTCGAAATTAAAACCTATTTTATTAAGCCTAGCCTAGTTTTATTATTAAAATTCCGGTAACTATACCTACTTAATTTTATTTTGATCCATCCAGCCGTTTCAACTTCAACGAGTAATAAGCACACAAAAAAAATTAAGTACTCACGAAATTGAAAAGGTATAGGTAAAAAAAATACACATTTGAAATAATATTAGGGAAACAAAAGAGTACATCTCCCAAATTGAATGCCAATAACCCAAAAAAAAAAAGAATGGTAAAATATAGCGTATATATAGCGCAGTTTCGCCTACCTAAGTAGTTTTTTTTTTAATAAAAGTGCTATATAAATAAGACCATAGATGCTAACAACATTCTATAATAGGTCAACATAATTATCGATTATCGATAGTTTCAACCTCTACCGCCGCGGGACGTCATTACCCGCATGCCGGTCATTGACCTTTCGCACAAACTTAATTGTGCCGGCGGACGAATGTGGAACTAGCCCCATCCCTGTATTAACTACACGAAGTGTAGTTATGACCACAACGCTACACCGACCGCAAGTAACTTTGTGGCTTACTGAAACAATCGAAGCAATTTGTTTTAGGTAGAGATGTGGCAAATAAAGTTAACGTAATTTTTTTTTCTCACAGGAGACCGTAGTAATGACTTGCATACGGTTGATATTTGATAGAAGTTTTCTAACACTTTATGTACTTAAGGTCCTTGCGAAAACTAAAAGTACTTAAATTGCACAGAAAATTTGACAATACAAAAAAAATTAAAGACTACCTATAAACAATACAATACAACAACTATTTATTTAACATACACTAAACATATACATAAACTTCTCTAATGTAGCATTAGCGCGTTAAATTACAATTCTGCTAGGATTAGAGACATGAAATCGCACTCCTAGAATATCAAGTCAAAAATAATACACCATTTTAATTTTGTACTTTTTCCATTCATCTGCACTTTTTTTGTGAAATAAAAGTTTACATTATGTAACACTGACGTGAATGAAAATTTTCGCCTTTTCGAGATACATGCTTTTCATTAATAGTACATTGTGTCTTAAGGGCGGTAAATAAGGAATTACGAACGAGAGTCTATTGAGTGAGGGCTTAAATGAGTCGATGTTCGTAATTCTAGTATGTACCGCCCGTGCGACATACAATGTTTTTCGTCATAATTGCGAGTAAAATTTTATATTTGTTAAAGAAAAATATATTTATTCGAAATATTGGCGATACCTTAGGCCGCGCTCTTGGTAGCACCGCCCTTCCTCTCCCCCTCTCGCAGCATGCGCCTGGCGTGCGTGTGAGGGTGGGCCTGCACGCAGCAGTATCAGTACGGGCATTGACTCATTTACCGACCTTGGGTTTCATGACAATAAGCACATTAAGGTCGAGGGTTTTATTTGGAGGCTTGCCTCCAAGGAAGCCTGGAGACAGACACCTTAGTTCTGGGGGACTACTACGAAAATCGTAGTTCGTATCGTATCGTCGCTCTCAGTCTCTTATTAAATAATATTAGTGTCAGCGGAAGTAAGATACGAAGTTCGAATTTTACACGTCGTAGAGTATAGGACCTGTACAAAGTGTGTATTGAATTCAGGGTTCGTGTAATTTAACACTTATTTTATAAGATCTTCAAACCAATGTGTGTTGCCAGTGACAATCTAGCGCTCTGAGACGTGTTCCTTGCCTGGAGAGGCTCAGACATGCAACTAAGACCGACATAGCTCGAGGAATATGCAAGTTGAAGTGGCAGTGCGAGTCATATCTCTCAAAGAATAGATAACCGTTGGGAGAGAAAGGTCCTCGAATGGTGACCACGAACAGAAAGACGAAGTGTCGGCCGGCCTCCCACTAAAATACTTATTCACTAATGTGATGAAAAGAGTCGGACACCTAATATTTAAGTACTTTATGCAACGTGTCGATCCTCTAAATATAAAGGTACTCATAAAAGTCTGCTTATAGATATTTTATAATTTTTATATCCAACATGATATTTTTTTTATATATTAATATTAATTACGCGTTGAGTTATACGTGGGTGCATGCTCACGGGGGTTCAGCTGAAAACCAGCGCTGCAGCTCTGGTTACAGGGCTACGGCACATGCTGAGCTGAGTCCTTTTGGCATCACACTACAGCGCAACGACTCTAATTTTTCTCTCTTCTTCTATTTAAGATTATGTTATGTTGTGAGTTTGAGTGAAAAGGATACCTAAGTTTAAACAATACGCAGTTAAAAATAAACCAGAGACTTACCGGGAATCTTCTCTGAGCCATAATAGAATTAGATATATAAGTAAAGTGATCACGTAAAGTGGCACGGGTTTTCAGCCGGCCGTCCGGCGCAGGAGGCGCCCCGCTGGGCCCAGCCGGAACGTTCGCAGACGCTTTACCTAAACCGGAGTAAAATAAAAATAATGGATTCTATACTTATCATCATCATCGGTCGTAAGATGCACTGTTACACAAAGGACTCGCCCTAAGAACGCCACAATGAACCACTCGCCACTTGCATCCACTTGATCACACATACACTTGTGCACACTTTATACAAGGTGTTAATTATGGTTTATGGTTTAAGATATTTATTTTCTCGAAAGATTTACAAAAAAATCACTTATAGAGAAAAACAATATTAATTTAACTTAAATCTAGGTAAGAAAGTTAAATAACTGAAAACCAGAAAGTCATTAAATTATCTGATCTAAATTGATGTGCGTCAAACGAATTGCGTTTATCGCATAAAACAACCGACCGCTTAACTGTTTATAGTTCACTAGCGTTTACCCGCGGCTTCGCACGCGTAAATCATTAAATACAACAGTTGAATTGAAATTCCGGGATTTTATTAAATTCTCGTGGGAATTCCCTAAAATTACATCGTGGTTTTCATTGACGTTAAATTAAAACACCCATGCCAAATTTCATGACTCTAAACCCAGTTGTTATTTCAAGATTTTATCCCTATCCCGTGGGAATATCGGGATAAAAAGTATCTTATGTTTTAAGCCTAGCGGTTGTTATTTAGAGATTTTATGCCTATCCCGCGGGAATATCGGGACAAAAAGTATCCTATGTTTTAATCCAGGTTATAAACTAACTTTTTGCCAAATTTCATCCAAATCCGTCCAGTCGTTTCAGCGTGAAGAAGTAACAAACATACTCACTCACTCACAAACTTTCACATTTATAATATTAGTAAGATGAGATAAGATTGATTTGGACCTTCGCAAAATAACGCCTGATTCAATAAATATATCCAGATATATCTAACACCTGCGAGGGTTCTCACCGCGAGCACGAGCAATCACCGTCACTCGACGAAGCCTCAAACTTGGACAAAGTTCGCGCTAATGTGTATTATCGTATCGTGTTCGCTCAGATTTACAAAATTGTCAAACTCGACATAGGGAGGGGATAAATACTTTTAATACTTTGATTAAAGCCCGGTTTTTACCGGGAGCGGAGCGGACCCATTAATGACTTAGTTTAGTATCACGTACAACGATCGGCTGCATGAAAGTACTTACACCGGGCCTCTATGAAGTTGGTCGATGTAAGTTAAACTAATTGTAAGTCAATGAACTAAAAGAATTTCTTTGCTCATCCGCGACCTTATGATAGCTACGTTAATGCAACATACGTGTGTTCATGAAGTTCCTCCACCACCACACTACACTGACGCGTTTCGAACTCATCCAGAGCTCATCTTCAGAGCAACACAACCGTACACTATGCTACCAGACGTTTTAATTTGTCTCTGTAACTTAGGGAGTTAGGGTTAGGGTAGTTAGTAGGGGGTAGTCTAACATCTGGTAGCATGATTGACGGTTGTGTTGCTCTGAAGATGAGCTCTGGTTGAGTTCTAAATGCGTCAGTGTAGTGTGGTGATGGTGATAGATGGGTTTGTGTGATTTGTATGTGTTCTTACAGTGTGGAGGTGGAGGAACTGCATGAACACGCATATTTTGCATAAATTTAGCTATAAGGTCGCGGGTGAGCAAAGAAATTATTTTAGTTCATTGATTTGGACCTCCGCAAAGTAACGCCTGATTCAATAAATTATTTAATTGTAAGTCATTAATGATGATTGGTTTTATGGAGTCTTTTTGTATTTTTTATTTCAACTCCAAATTTGTTACTTTTACGGGTATCCCGTGAAACCATATCGAAAATACAAACTGAGACATGGATGCACAGAAAAACCAGAAAGAGACCAGCGCCAGGAATCGAACCCAGGTCCTCAGCAATCCGTGCTGCATAACCCCTACACCACCGCTGGACGACGCTGGCTTTTTCCTATGCATAAATATCTCAGGTTGCTTATTTCTACTACGCTACTTATGCAGCAGCACTAGCGACATCTATGTTCCGCTCTCATCGAGAGACGTCACACTCTTTCGGAACCAACCGCTCACCCAGACAAGAGATGTCGCTACTAAGCAATCAAATTACGATTGGTTTTTTGGAGTCTTTTTGTATTTTTTTATTTCAACTCCAAATTTGTTACTTTTACGGGTATCCCGTGAAACCATATCGAAAATACAAACTATACTATTTAATACGAGAGCGACAGGGACGGTACGATACGAACTTCGAGTTTCGTAGTAGCCCTGCTGATACGGCGCGCCGCATGATCGCGCTGTTTTTGCGTCCACACTAGCGATCTTGATGCGCGTCGGTGCAACGCGACCGATATGCGATACGAAAAAATGATACATATGTAGACGCAGCTAGACAATACGGCTTCAGGTATTTGTACTTAAGTAACAGGGATAAAATACTCATTCGCCCGTTCCAACATCGAGTTGAGCAATTACAGCTGGCAACACTATGGCTCACGCGCGCGTTTTATTAACCCTGACGCGGTGCTGCCAGTTCATTATAAGCGTAATTATTTTAATGTGACGAGGATCGCGACCCGAAGGCTGACCAACGAGCGAAAACTTTGTTTCTGGCAAGTTGCGGGTGGGGGTTGTACAGTCGCCATCAGATATTTCGGAGCGGCCAAGGTGGTCAAAAATATCGGCACATGCACTCTATTTTAAAGGTAACAGAGTTCATGTTTCGATATTTTTGATCACCTTGGCCGTTCCGAAATATCTGATGGCGACTGTACATAGCTTATTATTAAGAAATATATTGTATGGTATTTCAATCATCGGGTAGTATTGGCGCGGATGAACCTTTAAGTCAAGTCAAGTCAAAATATCTTTATTCAATTTAGGCTATAACAAGCACTTATGAATGTCAAAAAAAAACTACCACCGGTTCGGAAAAACCTCTGTTGAGAAGAATCCGGCAAGATACTCAACGAGGTATATTTTTTTAAACAGATTTACAATATTATTAAATGATATGTATACATCACAAGTATAAATAAACTATCCGATTTCAAATTCCTCTCCACGGAAATATCCAGCTACTATTGAGAGTGTTACCAGTTCAGCCGTGTAAATATTTTAATGTGACAAGGAACTCCACCTTTGAAGTTTGATCGCAACTTGCAGGACTTGACACTTTGAAGAGTAACCCTGTCGTAGGGAAGTTAGCTAAAGTTGTATGTATCGAATAATGAACATTTATCATTAATACAAATGGATAAGTCCAAATACCTTTGTGTATGTATCTCAAAGTTTTGTTTCTTTTCTTTTGTACAGTATAGAGTTTACATACATACACTCATACATAATACAGAAGCTTTGTAATGGGGCACGCAATACCATTTATACCTCGTTGAATTTCTTGCCAGATTCTTCTCAACAGAGGTTTTTCCGAACCGGTGGTAGATTTTTTTGACATTCATAAATATCATAAGTGCTCGTTTTTGTCCAAATTAAATAAAGATATTTTGACTTAGAATTTTAAAAAGTTCTAAAGACCCAATTACCGAAGTACGAATATTAAAACGCCGAATATTTATTTCGCCGAAGGGTTTCGCTCGTGAGTTTGAAATCTTCTATCCTCCCTCCGTATTTTGTTAGGGGGCACTCCAGCACGATATGGCGCACTGTCTGTTTGCACGATCCACTTTCACTCCAACCCCATTTTTTCCGAAGGTGGGCACGCACAGTGGCCAACTCTTGCCCTCAAATGGTTGAGCAAGCACCAAACACGACGTGACTCCTTGCGCGTGCGGATTCAGCTCGGACACGTTAGTCGGTTCAGCCACAAAATACAGATAGTTCAGAAATCAATCTCCATACAAGTGCGCTCGAGCAACGCACACATAGACACTGCTCACGGACACGATATCTCGGTCCGGTTGGGACCAGTGCGAGCGCGAGTGCCATCCGTTTGCGACACGCGTCTGTGAACTTTTTTGTGCAATAATGGAGCAACAAAAAAAGTTATTATAACTGTTCAGTGAACGGTTGTTTAAATTAAATAATCGTGAATTTCGCCAATAACGAAATCGTCGCAAGATATTTTCTGTGACAAATTTACAATATAACACTGACATTAAAATTAAAATATTTTAGTTAATAATTTATATTTCCATTCTTCCCGTTTCATTCTCAAAAATAAATCAAACAACTAGATACGAGTGCCACTACCACGATAGTTTTTTGGTGCATAAGCCATAGTTGACAACCTTAGAGCGACCGCCGAGCGTAGGTATGAAAAGTGAAGTACATACAGGAGATTGACTTCTGAACTATCTGTGTTTTGTGGTTCTGCGGAGGCTGTCCACTCCGCAAGCCAGGCGGCGTTCAAGTCCCACTCCACTGACTACTGACTCTCATCTGACGACTACGAGCACTGTCAAGACCTGCTGATATATTGCGGATTGATTTCCAAAGCACTTCTATAACTTTTATAATTATTCACGGTTATTTATATTGGATATTCTTTACCAAAATAATTATTGTACTTACTATATCAAAGACATGTTATATTTCAGGTAAATGGCGGCTGGCAACGAAACTACACTCATAATATGTAAGTGCGACAAGTTTTATTAGCTGAAAACGGGACTTCATATTCCTGTTTCATTAAATCCGTTAAAAATTACGTCAAGACATTAGAAAAACGCACAAAATATAACCTATTATAAGAACATTCTGATAAGTTATTATTCATTACAATTTGACTGTTTATACTTGTGATTTAAGCTGCTAAAACGATCTTAATTTGACCTTGCTAAGTTTTAATGAAGAAGACATCAACGCGCTTTCCGTCACATTATATTAATTTTAATTTTTCATTAAAATGATTAAGAAAAAACAGTTATTTCTTTGGGCAGTCGTGTAATTAAGTAAAAGTATAATCTTATATGCCAAAAAATTTATCAAAAATTACTTATGTAATATTTTTTAGATAGAAACATTATATTTTTGATACATCCTGATTTTTAGACAAACCGTTATCATCTCGGCATTTACATATACGTGCCATCGATATCCACACTCGTGGTATGAATTCTGAAAAACCTAGAAGTGACAGACCGGGTTAGTACCTACCCACAAACCTTTGATTGAGAGGCCTGAACACTAACCTAACTACGCTGAGACATAATGTATCATATCAACCCTATTCTTCTCGAGCTGAAAATCAATTGATGCACGAAATACCCCCTCCCCGCATTGGGTTGGGGGGTTAAGCGAGCCGCTGATTTCCCCCGAGCTCCCACGCCCACGCCTGGGCTAATCAAATGTGGATTCTGAACTGATTTCATAACACGCCGTTTAACCACGTTTATTTCTTTGATAGGAATGCTAACTCCGATTACTTCTTATTCAATATTTTTAAACTCACGTGTTTCTAAATGTACACCATTTAAACTATAGAGAAGACCAAAGAAGTATAGTTATACCTACATACATACGCTCGAAAAACATAACCCATAACCCGCCTATCCTGCATTTTGTCTGTGTAAAATTATTGTACTAATTAGTGGTGTGCAATAAAGATTTTTTCAATACATTTGCTCGAAACATTTACTTTCAAAGGATGTGTAAATGAACTTTTTGAACAGTGTGCGTGTTGCGGCAGCCGCTGGTTCACGTGCTCCTGAGAGGAAGGGCTACGAAATAGCCCGAAACATGTCGAGCTAAACTCGGTTTAAGACGTGAGTTATCCGTTATAATAACATTTAATATGATGTGTACATGGCTCGTAAGTTCACTTTACCGCACTAGTGCGTTTTTTTACAGTTTTATTTAATTCTCCAAAATAAAAAATATCGACTTATATGTAGGAAAATGTATAAATATGCAAAACTAAGTAATGAATAGTTAGGTATATTTATGTAGTTTTTATTTGTTTATTTTGTTTCCTATCATATTGTTGTATCATGTGTTGTGTTTTTAAGTATGTGTCTATTCATTATTAATTAAAAACTAATTAAAGTAATGAATTTTCAAAATTGATTGTAAATATTATAAACTGTAATTTTAATTACCTCAGATTTTAATGATTTCCACCTTTTATTTATTCGAAAAAAATCGCAGTGGCTGAACGCGTCGAACCTTTGCCTGATAACTTTAGTTAACCTAATTAAAAACACAACTTACACAGTATGCGCATTACGGACGCACCATTTTTGTAAAACTTTGCGTTGCTTTGTTTTTATTTTTCAATTTTGTGTTATTAATTGCCTATTTTCTCACCAATGTATTGAAAATCGTCGTATGATACACGGTTGGCAAGGTTTTACAAATGAGTTGACAAGTGATAAACCCGAGCCGCAACTTACCAACCTCGTATCACAAATAACTATTTTTTATTTGAAAAACAAAAATAAAAAAATATTTGTATAACCCTCTTTGCTCTCTTTCGGGTAGTGGGGTAAAAGGGCTTTGGGGAGTTGTTATCGCCGAGTCCGAAAGACAATTCTACTCGTAGTTTACGGTCACTTTGGGGCCACGTGTGGAATTCACCCAAAATGATGTATGTGCGACCCTTGACGCAGTTTTAACCAAAATATAAATTACGCATCGCTATTTACAGAAATAAGTTAATATGAGCCGTGCATCACAGCTCTGATTTCCCAAGGGCGTTGGTTCCAAGCTCCTTGACGCGGCGTAAGTTGCTTATTACGCCAGTTTGAAATGTATAACACATTAACACATTTCCGGTACCCACCTACTTTTTGGGTTACGTCGTCACTAAAATGAAAACAAGGCACATTTGGCCGCATGGTTTCCTCGTGTACATTTGTCCGTCTCATTGGCTTAGCTCAAAGACTCTTAGCACAAGAGAGCAGTGATTTCACATGAGTCATCATTCAACCTATAGCAGTCCATGGCTGGACATAGGCCTCCCCCAAAGAGCGCCATTGCGCTCTGTCCTCGGCTACACGCATCCAGCTTCTACCAGCAGCCTTTCGCAGATCGTCACTCCACCTGGCCTGGGACTACGTTTGCCAAGACGCGGTCTCCACTCAAGAACTCGTTTACTCCAGCGGTTGTCGGTTCTTCGACAGATATGACCAGCCCACTGCCACTTCAACTTGCTAATTCTCTGAGCTATGTCGATGACCTTAGTTCTGTGTCGGATGGCCTCGTTGCGGATTCTATCTTTCAGAGAAACTCCGAGCATAGCTCGTTCCATAGCTCGCTGAGCGACCTTGAAGTGGTGGATTAGCCGTACTGTGAGTACGTTTCAGCTCTGTATGTCATGATGGGTAGGATGCACTGGTTAAAAACTTTCGACATTGCGGTATGAATGACGAGAATTTTGACATGAGTACTTAAACATAGTAGTTTGACCTATAGCCTCTCAAATAGTCATGGTATCGAGTCCTGGGTGAACCTTTGGGTTACATTAGAAATTTACCATAAATTCATTACACAGCCAACACACAGCTTACAGTGAATGTTGTGCACACATAACTGAGAAACAAATTTTTCGCAGACGTGTTCGCTGGCAAAAGCTTGTGAATAATATTTTAGGCACCACGATGTCGTATTGGAATTGTTATTAAATCGGTTTCTCTTCATTGTGCATGTTTTGAAAGTTCTGAGAAATCGAGGCCGCTGCATCATTGCACCCAACCTTGTATGCAATTTGATCAGGAAACAGTGAAATATCCATTTTGAAATATTTCTCATGGATTTGGACACAAAGCACTGACAGGCACGAAAGAGATGGACGGATTAGAGCCACGGGATCACGGTGGACGCAGGCCGCTTCCAACCGAAGCCACTGGGGGTCTATGGGGGAGGCCTATGTCAAACAAGCACCGGCAGATGCTCCTGCGCTCCGACTTCTGGCCGGAGGGTGTGGTGTTCCGTCGTTTTAGGACAGCGACGAAGATGACTAAAAAAGCCCTATAATTGTTTTTTTGTATTATTTGAATTTTACAGTGCATTAGTTTTTAGCTGTAATGCTGTAATTTTTTTATGACAAACTAGCTGTTGCCTGCGGCTTTGCCCCCGTTCCAGTTTTTTTTTAATTTTGTACGCACAAACCTTATCCTGACAATAACGAACACAACAAAAAAATAATTATCTAAATCGGTGCCGTCATTCGGAAATTATGATGAAGATTGAAGATGAAGATTGAAGATGAAGATTGAAGATGAAGATTGAAGATTGAAGATTGAAGATTGAAGATGAAGATTGAAGATTGAAGATTGAAGATTGAAGATTGAAGATTGAAGATGAAGATTGAAGATGAAGATTGAAGATGAAGATTGAAGATGAAGATGAAGATTGAAGATGAAAATAGATAGATAGAAGATAAAGAAGTAACACTGGACGGCTGACATGATAATGATGATGGCAGACAGACGGACAGTGAAGCAAAATTAATAGCGTTCCATTTATTTTTCGGGTACGGAACCCCTAAAAATGCGACGCAATCTAGCACCTCGCTATATTTCACATATTTACTGAAAGCAATAGCGTTCTGTAGGTGATTACCCATTCAGATAGTTGCAAAAATACCGTGTGGCCTTCGCATGCCGGAATATTAGTAACACTGCGGCTTTTGTCTGCTAGCCCAGTTATCTTCGATGCTGAGATTTTTCACGGCTATTACATAATTTCAAAACATTAGGTACATTAAAAATTTTCACAAGCATAATATACGTACATGTATACAACGTGTTACAAAGAAATAAAAATCTTCATCAAAGATAAAAGTTAGGGTTGAACTCATTTTTAGGGTTGCGTTGCCCAAAAGGAAAATACGGAACTCTTATACTTACACGATCACTATGTTGTCCATCTGGCAAGGCATCCATTAATTAAAATACTCTCGGAGCGTCGCGAGAGAGGCATCAAGCACGATAATTAACATAAAATCAGCTCAGATCTATGCAGCTGCTTGCAGTGGAATCCTGCTTAACGGTTTAGTCGCGTCGCGTTCCCCACGCCGCGATTCGTCGCGTCTATTTTGACACATTTAGACACCGCGACGGTAACAATCGCCACAATGAACTGACGAAACGGACCTACTTCAATGCTGCATCAATTGTCGGTAGTTTTTCTAATATTGTCGAGGTGATGACATTTTGTATTCTGTATGAGTTTCATTCAATGCAAAATTACTTACAAAAACTGTTCAGCCGAGTTTAGACCTCTTTACCTCGTTGAGTTTCTTGCCGGATTCTTCTCAACAGAGGTTTTTCCGAACCGGTGGTAGATTTTTTTTGACATTCATAAGTGCTTGTTACAGCCTAAATTGAATAAAGATATTTTGACTTTGAGACTTGCAAGAAAAATCGTGAAAGTTGCATTACATTGTGAGGCCGTAAAGCCAACGAGTTTGTAGTGGTCAATCGAGAGCCGCAATGTAATGCAACTTGCACGATTTTTCTTGCAAGTCTAAACTCAGCTTTATGGTAGCGTCCGAGTGTTCGTCACTGTCCCAGTAGCAGCTAACTTTCATTTTGTCTTTAGCAATAAAGGTGACACTAGGGTGTCATCTATTGGGCACTAATATGTCGAGGACTGGGGCTATTATTTCTGAATATACTCAGAGGTGCGATCCTACGCCACTCTGCTTGATAGGCCATATGTCAAACCACTAGAATACCACGATTTTCACCCGTAGCTAAACTGCCATAACTTGGTGAAAAGTATCAAATAAAATTCAACAAATCTTTTCTTACATCGTAATCCTTACCCCTTCACTTTATCCTTCCTTACTGGCTCTATCTGTTTCTTACCTCTGAGCAAATTCAAAGAAAATTTGGTACAAAGAAAGCTTAAGATCCTGCGAAGGACATAGGATATTGATCATCTCAGAAAATGGTTTCCAATTTTACAGCGACAAACCTAAAATTCCTAAAATTCGCTCAAAGCGTGTCTGGTCATCCTTTATTATCTGGGCAGCTGAGGTGTGGAATGCTCTGCCTAAGTCTGTGTTCCCTGATCGCTACAATCTGGCCCTCTTCAAATTTAGGGTGAATGGGCAAGAATTAAGCAACGTGCACCATCTTCGTTTAACACAAACCTCTTTAAAAAAAAACGAATTCTTAGCAGACTGAGTCGCGGCTTCGCGAGCATCGGCTAATACAGAAATAAATGCAAATTACGTACAAATTGTGGCAGATGTGGCCCGGAGTGGATTACACGCGTGAGCCGATAGCGGCCCCTTGTGCACGCGTCTATTATCGGCTCTAATGTAACCGGCAGGAGGATTAACAAGGGGTTTGTACTTAACGATGACCTGATAATGCCACGTGTTAGGCACAATCGATAGAATAATGTCGTCAACATAAACAACGAGCGATGGAGATAGCTACGCTCGGAGGTTTGCGCGATAGAATGCGAAATAGGGAAAATCGCCTAAGAACCAACCGACATAGATCGAAGAATTTATATTATATTTATTTATATTTATCGAAATATTTGTTTATTGCTATCCCGCGGGAACTATGCATTTTCCGGGATAAAAACTATCCTATGTCCTTTCCAGGACTCAAACTATCTGTGTACCGAATTCATCCAAATTGGTTCAGCGGTTTAGACGTAATTGACTAACAAACATCCAAACATCTTCACAAACTTTCACATTTATAATATTAGTAGGATCTCCAGCTGCCAATGCTTTTTTCTCATTTCAGTAACGCGCCCTTCTCGCCCGAATTCTTCAACTAGCTTTCGTCTTGCTGCGCCTGCGCCGCTCTAACAATGCACCGCAAAGGCCGAGTTTCTCAACACGATATTAAGGTTTCGCAAGCATCCGATGATCCGGCATTGTTCTGATGTATCGACATTTGAGGTCTAGACACCTTAATTGCCGTAGCGTATACCTACAGGATAATGTAACGTAATTTAGACATCGGTTACATGCTCATTCTAGCATCAGTTCAGTTCATCGTTCTAGTCAGAATGATGACCTAATTAATTAAATTAAAATAAAATAAATATTTAGGGGGGTTCCCATACAATAAACGTGATTTTTTGCCGTTTTTTTGCTAATGTCTAAATGTTGTATAGATAATGGTACGGAACCCTTCGTGCGCGAGTCCGACTCGCACTTGGCGGGTTTTTACTATACCCAGACTAAAATTTAGAAATGCAACATACGCTAATTAGAGAAATTCTTTTTAAATAATGGAATTCTTTTTAAATAACGGAGCACAACTGGCAGGTATGAGGGATTTTAAAACTCATAGTATGTAGGTGAGGTAGACGACTATAGTTCCACTCCTGCTAGCTCGTGCTGAGCTACCAACTTCAAGCTAGTGTAGGTACCTAGAAAAATATTTTCAAGGTTTTTGTAGTCGTTTCCATTTTTTGTTATTTTTATATTTTTTTGGAGTCCGTTTTACTTTTTTGATACATATAACTATTTAGTTGCCCTGTTTGCCTAATTAGGCCAATCGCAAGCAACTATACATTCTACCTTTCAGAAAACTATCATTAGATGAAAGGATTTAGGAGTGAGCACTGCAGTCAGAATAATGCAACTTATACAACCATGTGCTTTATTATTCCGGAATATCTAATTGCAACTTAGATATGACGTGAACTAAGTAGCAGGAAGGTAGGTTACGCACAAGACAGTGTAAATAATAATCCTTCATCGACAAGCTGTGTCCACATTAGTATTCACCCGAGATTCGACCCCACGGTACGATTGACCTATGGGACCCTTGCAATTGCCCATAATGGTCACCGACTCACAATAACTATAATTTTACATGACTCACGTTTACAGTCGGACATACTTTCAACAGATCCCTTTCGATTGGCAATAACTGGAATTTTATTTGCTGGAAAGGTAAATTATAGTTGAGCGGGTTCTTTACGACGCAATAGGTCCGTATTTAGTAGGTGGTATCTGCTAAATTACAAACAAGGCAACGCAACATCGATAAGACAAGAAAACTTCACGCCATCAAGGACAAAGAAATGTACCTACTGTTTCCGAGGTCCCCGAAATACATATACAAGAATTGCTCGACATTTTATTTAACTTGTCAGTTACGAAAAAGTTAGAGATTCGTTTCGCTTCTGGCAATAAATTTATCATTACAGTTTGTATGCACTGCGTTGCAGTGTCGTGTTGCAACTACATGCTTTAATTGCATTTTTTGCAGCAATCATCTGCTCATTGTTTGGTTATAATGCGCGGTTATATAAGTAATGTAATTGTTTCTCGATTTAACTTGATTACTTGTTAATTTTGTTAGGGATTTAATTACTCGTGGTGTAATTGGGTTTAATTATGTTGGATTAAAACTACTTCGGATTGTCTTTAATAAAAGAAGACACATGCTGCCTTTATTGATGCGACACGTTCGTATAACGGAAGCGGAAAGGCAACTTTGAGAATTAAATAAGAGCAAATTACAAAAAAGAGAAATTGAAAAAACGCTATTAAAAATCATCATGTCTGCCGAAAGACGTCCACTGCTGGACATAGGCCTTCAGTAGGCTTTCACTCAGCCTTCAAGGTTTTCCACTCAGACCGTCTTGTGTCTTCCCGCGTCAGGTCGTCGCTCCATCTTGTTGGAGACCTAACCGACAGCTCGTCTCCCGTTCCGCGGACGTCATTCGAGAATCTTCTAACCCCATCGGCCATCAGTCCTGCGAGCAATGTGCCCCGCCCACTGCCACTTCGTAAACTCTTTATTGTACAAAATAAGTAAACAAACACAGATGACAAACAATGAAATATATGTATAAAGGCGAACTTATCCCTTTAAGGGATCTCGACCAGTCAACCTTTGAGTGGATGAGAGGAGGTCCATCGTTAGCGCCCAGGTCACAGATCCGTCACATTCGATCCGTATATTAAAAATATTTACTATTGAAAAAATATTAAGTACTAACTACTTCTAACTTATTGTATCCTGTATACTTAAGTTGGAGCAGATCGAACTTATGTTCGTTAAGTTCTTGTCTTTAGTCAAAGCGAATGTGCACAGACTACATTGCGCTAGATATCACTCACTCCAACTTTCAAAACAATAAAAAGTATTGTAATGCATTGCACGCTCGCCTCTTATGTTGGCACGACTGGACTTGCATCAGATTAGTTGCAACTGAGATAAACGCCCCATCTCGATGACATAACGTTGTGTAATGCATTTTTACGATCGAGTGGCCGCGTTTATCTGTATATTTAATGTGTGTTGACTTAGTAAAAGATGTACGGCTTGTTTTATATGTAGTATTATTTACTTAACTTATAAATAATTGCTTTCTACCATATAAACCAAGTGAGCATCAGAATTAAAAACCCAATGCAATGTAAATTATTAACCAAAACTTTGACAATTCACTACTTTTTACCCGACTGCCCGAAGGAGGGTTATGTTTTTCATATAAATTATTATTAAAAGAAAAAAACTAAAAAAATACGTTTTCAACTCAGCACCTGAAACCGGCAGGTTTTGCTATGAGAAATCAGTGAGAAAAATCGCATTTTGCTCACTCCCGTGAGACAAAGTAACTTTTTAATTATTTTTTTTTAATACTGAGTACAGTGTTGGGTCTATTCACTAAATCCCAAATATTTGAAATTCACTTTGATCGGTCACTTTCACTTCAACATGAAAAAAGCGAGAGATAGGATCAAATGTGTTGATCTTAAATTAAATTTATGGTATTAAAAATATATCGATACCTAATAAATTACATAACAACGAAATATTTCCAAAATGTAAATTTTTCCGAACTTTTAACATAGTATGCAACCTCGTTGCACGAAAGCCGCTTCTCTTGTTTTTTTTTATATTAAAGAATTCCGTATGCTGCCTTTACGGTTGGAGTAAATATTTGTCAAATTGAATGAATTTGTAATTGTAAAAAATCTATTTATGTTTATGTAAAAGAAATCTTAATAAAATCATATTTAAAGATTTAATTACATTTATAATATATACGTTTATTATTCAACCTTTTTAATGACCCAAAGATGAGACTTTTTTGCAATATTAAAAAATAAGTATGAAATATTTTACAAGAACTTCTAAGTTCCAATTACAATGCATGTTATGAGTATGAGATTTGATTTGTATTGAACTACTGGACACTTTTTCGTTCCGAATTCAAAACCTCTCTACTTACCGCTTTTTAACAATGTTTGGCATTCTTAACTTTCTGGTGACTTTTAAAAGATGTAATCTTGACTGTACGTATCATTTTTGAGTAAGGTTTTTAAATGTGATTATTATTATTTGTGTCTTAATAATCGGATTATATTTAAAAAATTGTATTTGTTTTTTAAACAGGTAGTCATGTGGTTTTATTCTTATGTTATATTTAAATTATGTTCTCGCTGCTGAGGTGAAAAATTGTATGTGTCACACGAGACCAAAGTTTTTTTGCATCTCGTGTGTTTGAATCCCTTGCGCTGCTCTTAGGATTTTAGAATCCTCGCTGACGCTCGAGATTCAATTATAGAACCCTTCGCTTACTCGGGATTCAAAATCAACACTCGCAACAAAAAACAACTTTGCTCTCTTGTTGCACAAATAACATACAAAATGCACAAAATGGCTACCTTTTATACTGGGAATGAGGTAAGTTTTCGCGGGAAATATAACATGAAGTTTCGGACAACACTCATACTTTATATTTTTTAAGTATATGCCCATTGTAAACTTCTGGGTTTCGCCATGCATGTAACAACTATGTTCATGCATAAACAGCCATCGTTAGTGTAATTTATTCGTCTTATTAAGCATTCAGCGCGAACAGGTAATTGCGAACGTAATTGGGAAAATTTATAACCTAAATGAATAATCGCGAAGGATCTGGGGAGCGTTGACCTTAGCAGAAACAGGCGTTTTTTTCTTGTCGAATCCAGTTTACATTTATAAAATCTATCTAATACCTTTTAACGAGCAATTCTATACATATATTTCTATGTATATAAATAATAATAATAAGCCATTTATATATATCGAGGATCTCACTGCGTCTTGTATATTGCTTGCGTCCGGTAGTAGCTTTTTCATGCTCTTTTAACGTGCCATTGCCAACTTAAAATAAAAAAAGGTGAGTCCCTGCATGCTTCAATATTTATATTGATAAACTTCTGGATTACCGGGCCACAAATACAGTTACGTTGAAAAAATAGTACACGCCCGCTATCCATGGTACGTGATATCGCGACACCAATTGGATTTGAATATCGTTCTATTTTACCTTTTTTTAAATGTTTGTTGCCAGTATTTTTAACTAGAAAAGAGCTACGCTAAAAGTACTTTTACATTACATCGGATAACAGCGTAAGCAGTCAGTCAAAAATAAGTATTTTTACGGTATTTTTATTTGGTGGAAGAACTTAAATATTTTTATCATATTTGCGGAAAAATCGACGCCCGCCGCCCGCCACTGTGGACTGCGATAAGAATGAAGCTATTAAGTTAGCAAACTAATAATTACTTGATTAGAAACAATATTGCAAGGTTGCGTTGCATTGCGTTGCGGATTATTAGTGCGTTAAGCGTACCTATGATTATGCAGATTTTTGCCCGAAGGAAGACTGCAGTTCGTGGCGAAACTTACCGAAGGCCTGTGAGATTAATTCCTGCATAATGTCGATTAGATGCGGCATTAAGTTGTAGATATCTAAAGATAAAGTAAAAGTAGCATTCTGATGTCGGCAACCGCGACCCACGACCGCGACCGGGTGGCGCGACCCGCTGTTTAGTATGAATAAATACGAAGCACTGAAGGATGCAAGCGCTCTCGTCGCGTGTCCAAGTTTATACTAAGCGGTGATGATTATAAGGTTTGCAATCAAGAATTTATCATCATCATCATCATCAGCCGGAACATCCACTGTCAAACAATAAACGACATTGCCATCTATTGCCCGCAACTCTCATGTGTCATTCGATAACCTACAAATTTAAAATCAAGCATAAACATAAGTTTGTGTGTTGTGTTTTTATGGACCAGTGATTTTTTTTACTTTTTCCTTAACCTGTGTCTAGGCCTTCCTGCCAAATTTCATAATTCTACATTTTGATCCCATGGTTTTCACACAGAAAATAAATAAATGCCCTTGAACAAAAACATTTTTTTCCAAGAGCTTACAGAAATAGGTATTTGATATTAATTCCAGTGAACTAAAAAAAATCCTTGCTCACCCGCGACCTTCAACGTCGCGTCTTTAAGGTCGCGGGTGAGCAACGAAATAATAAATAAATATGTGGCTTTTATCATAGGAACTTGACGAGGTAAAAGGTAGCACAAATTTTTCCTCCTTGGTTTGCACGCGAGCAACTGAATAGCAGGAAAATGCAAGAATTAAATACTACCTACATGATTCCATGAAGATCACACAGTAGGTACCTAATCGAATGCGGTTTCGAAGAACTGTTATTTGCATGAAGCAATTAGGTATGCATATTTTCTTAGTGTTAGTTTAGTTTGCAACACAATACAAATATTATTTATTGAACACCACGAAACAGTAGGTACAATAAGTTTATTAAGAGCAAGGTAGATAAAGGACTGCCGCGATACAAATGCTTACGTTCGTAAAACGTCGCGTTTATATCGATACAAACGCAAGGATCGCGTGCCGGCTTTCTTGCGTTTGCTGAGCGTTCGACTTGCGTTTGTATCGATACAAATCGTGCGTAATTCTGCTGTGGGTTAGGTTTCTAAACTGAAAATGTTTCTAATCGATCAGGCGAGTCCGCGAGTTTTTTTTTATTCAACTGGATGGCAAACGAGCAAGTACACACAAACATCACGCCTGTATTCCCAAATGGGGTAGGCAGAGCACACGAAACGTTACCGCTTCGGAGCCACTTTTAGCAATTTTAGGTTTAAAGTTTGACAAAAACGGTACAATAGAGACAGGTTGCTAGCCCGCCGCCTACGGTATACCTTAACCTTATATCCTTTGTCGCCTCTTACGACATCCACGAGCAAGTATCTTGACAGAAATGCGCAGTTGAACGATATATATGACAGCAAAATAGTAGTGACAATGGGCTTGTAAACTTGTCTAATTGAGCTTGATTTGTAATTATAATTACTAGCGTTAAATGGCAAAATCTTTATTCAATGTAGACTCTTTACCCGACAGCCAGTGCTTATTAAGGGGGCTTATGTTTTTTGAGCGGCACGTTCGTCGATTTTTTGGTGCCTATCTGTAGGCTGATCGGCTGGACGGTTTTCAGATTATTGAAGTATCATTAAATACTGTATAGATTCAGGCGTTACTTTGCGGAGGTCCATGTTAAAATAAATGGAATATCTGTCTTGCTCCTCCGCCAAGTAGTGCATAAAAAACGTAATTAACCAACGCAAACGTAACTGAACCCACCACCAAGAGAACCACCACCATAAAGAAAATCCCCACACAACATAAATAAAAAGTTTTTTTGAAGTATTATTTAGAAGCCTATCGCCTCTCAAGCAGAGGGTCGTGGGTTCAAACTCCGGCTCGCACCTCTGAGTTTTTCGAAATTCATGTGCGGAATTGAAATTTACCACGAGCTTTGCGGTGAAGGAAAACATCGTGAGGAAACCTGCACTAACCTGCGAAGCAATTCAATGGTGCGTGTGAAGTTCCCAATCCGCACTGGGCCCGCGTGGGAACTATGGCCAAGCCCTCTTGTTCTCAGAGGAGGCCTGTGCCCAGCAGTGGGAGGTATATAGGCTGGGATGGATGGATCATTAGATTCGTCAATACTATTGAAATGGTCTTGGTAAATCAAAGGCGTGAAAAGATGATAAAGTTGTTTTTTTAATGCACTTTCTTTCTTAATAGAAACATTTCTTCGTGTGGAAAAACTGTTTTACATTTGCTCTAAAGATTTAGATGTTCAGTCGATCTCTTTAAGGGATAAGTCCACCTTTGTAAATCTCTCTCTCGATATCTGTTATTTTCGTAAGTTTTGTGTAGGTACAATGAAGAGTTTATACAATATAATTCATCTCATTGCATTGCGCAATGGTTTTAACCGAATACTGTAGTTATTATAAATAAACGGCCAAAAGTGACCTACGCCTACGATTTTCTTTAAAACAAAGAAAGAAAGAAAGAAAGAAAGAAAGAAAAGTTTATTTTGGCTCCAAAAGTACCACCTAAAACTAAGACTAGAACTAGCACTAAAACTATGTTACTAGGTGACACGGCAGGATACCAAAAAGGGTCTCCACTCAGCATGTATTGCCGCACATTATGTGCAGTAACGCTGGTTTTCTGTGGAGCCCAAAGCGCCTGAGTACGATTGCAATAAACAAACAAATCATAAAAACGGACCCTTTCAAGCTATAAACGATATCAGACGGCGGTCAGTCACAATTAAAATTGTATCATAATTAACTTCACACGTTTAATTATTCAACCTCTATAAAACAAACTTACTTAAGCCAGCGGATAAATCTGGAACTGAAATTTCTCCACGTGTATTCGTAGACGACAGCGCCACTGATGCCTGCTCAGAAAACTCTGTAAATAAAGGTCTTTAAATGTCCAAATTTCGGTTGTTTGTTTTGGAAAAAGGTCAAACAAATGTGTAATCAAATTTTAATCTTCGCGATTCTCGCCCGAAAAGGTTTAGTTATGGGCCGTGTTATAATTTACTGATTACTTTTTTTTAAGAGATTAAGCTCATGGATAAATTTTGTGTGCAAAATTTGATGCCGTCTTTGTTTATTCAGACAAAACTAACAGAGAAAGTATCACAGATCTTTCACATAAAATGATTGAGTGGCGAAACAGGGCTTAAATCGAAAAAATATTTTACACTTCTCAAAAGTTACGTAAGTTCGTAAAGTTGGTACCTAATTATGCGGGATCTATGACTTTTTATGCTCTAGTGCATAAAGTAAAATCTTCATCTAAGACTAAGGTAATCAGGCGTCAACAGCCACACACAAAAAATATCTACGTATTTTTTAATAATTTTTGTATTTATATAAAACTAAAAATTTATCATATCAATCAAAATAACTCAATAAAACTGAAAAAAAAAAATAATATAATAATGCATGAAAAATAAAAGACACCTTGAAAGTGAACAATTGTTTCCACTGTTGCTATTTCATTTCCTCGCAATCTAAGTAAAAAGCAGAGTGTAAAACTCGAGCATTAAATCCATTTTCCTCTCGACGTGTCTATCCACCCTCGCCGTACCGACTCGGGTAAAATGGCTCGTTTTATGCTCTCGTTATACAAACTACTATTAAGGGTCGTAATTGTAAAGTAAGTAGAAGCATGTCAATAAAAAAATAAAGCAAAAAGTTGTAATTCCGGGCTCCAGCACTGCGGTGTGGAAGGCGCGAGGACACCACCCCACCATTTTCCCTAAATAGTCATCACGAAGATTCGTTACAATTCTCAGTCGAATACCACTCTGTCAAGAGTGTAGTGCCTTAGAAGAAGAGACTATAGATATATCGTGATGTATTCGTTGTAACTTATTACCAGATCCCGGAATTTTCACGGCATTGTTGATCTGTCATAGTGACTTCTCATTTATCGACTCTACCGAAATGGTATCGATAATGATAGTATCGTAAAATAATAATCGCCAGTATCTTTTATAAAGACACTAATGGAACACTACTACAGACTTTGAACATGAAATTGAAAATCAGAAATTGTTAACTAATATTTTCAGGCCTTAGGGATTCTGACGGTGCCTAGTCTATACGTGCTTATACTGCTCACTGAATTTGTTAAACATAAAATTAAGTTTAAAACATATGAAGAACAAGAAATTCGTGTACTCACGCGCACCAGCAATATGAAAATCAAGTTTCGCCCGAGGTCTAAAATAGAGAAACAATGTACTAGGAACCAGACTGTTAGGTTGTTTAATAAACTTGCTGTTGAGCTAAAGGGTATCGTACCATACGAGTGTAATATTTTTAAAGATGTTAAAACAATTTTTATTGAGAGGGTGTTTTTACAGTCATCATCATCATCCCAGTCTATATACGTCCCACTGCTGGGCACAGGCTTCCTCTCAGATTGAGAGGGCTTGGGCCGTAGTTCCCACGCGGGCCCAGTGCGGATTGGGGACTTCACACACACCATTGAATTGCTTCGCAGGTTTGTGCAGGTTTCCTCACGATGTTTTCCTTCACTGTAAAGCTCGTGGTAAATATCAAATGTAATTCCGCACATGAATTTTGAAAAACTCGGAGGTGCGAGCTGGGGTTTGAACCCACGATCCTCTGCCTGAGAGGCCATAGGTCAAACCACTAGCTTCACTGTGCATCCTCTATCGCATGTACAACGGGGAGTGCTCCGAGGAGTTATTCGGGTTGATCCCTGCCGCATCCTTTCGTCACCGACCTACGCGACAACACTTCCATCCTCACCATTTAGACGGTTGGCGGTCCTCTACTGTGCGTTTTTCCAGAAATTTCCTGCCTCGCACAGCAAAACTCTGGAATGAACTATCGCCTGCGGTATTCCCGGACCGATATGACCTTCAAGTTTTCAAGAAAAGAGCGTACTTCTACCTTAAAGGCCGGCAACGCACTTGTGACTCTTCTGGCGTTGCAGGTGTCCATGGGCGACGGTAATCGCTTACCATCAGGCGATCCGCCTGCTCGTTTGCCCCCTATACCATAAAAAAAAAAAAACCACGGTCACCACGGCTTTACAGTATTGACGAAATATTTGATGAAATGTATAGATAGAAATATGAGTGTTGGATATATTTTGATGTATTCTATTTTATTGTTAGCTGTAAGAGATTCAAACACAATCACGTATTGTTTACTGAATAAATGATGTCTATGTCTATTCATTGTTTTCATAGCATAATAAATCATTTCATTTCATTTCACTTCATAATCCATGTTTATGTCTATTTCACATTTTCGACTGCTCAAAAGTTAATTGGAAGAGATCGCTCTTTCTCGTCTATTGTTGACCTCTACTTTTAATCTTTTTGAACATGTTGTGTATCGATATATCGATACACAATGTCAGAAGTCGATAAGTAACAAGTCACTATGACAGATCAAAAATGCCACGAAAATTCCGGGCTCTACTTACCTACTTCAACATTTTGCTGTTGTTAATGTAACCTACTAATTTTAATTGAATCAGTCTTATTATGTATTCAAAGCACGCATAGTCCATTTTAATCCTGCACGAGACCGTTGTTGTTTTAGGGTCACAGTTAATATGTACGTAGATGATTGCGTTAGAGCTTAGTTCTAACAAGGCGGATAACACTATTTAAGTAATATCAATTAACGAACTTTCAATGTTTCTTTTTAGTTATAATTTTGCCCGGGACATCTTTTGCGAACTGCACTTTTGTTATTTTACTTAAAAAATGTACCTGCCTAGTTTCTGTATACACGAACTTTAACATATTTTTATACCAAAATGCCCGGGATCCCACGTCTTGACCTTTTCGAAATTTTATGTGCGAATACATTAGAAGATTCCCGTGACCTTAAAACCTATACTAAACTGCGAAGCAATGAGGGCTATCGTTTTTTGTCTCACTAGATGGCGCACTGTTGCGTGAGGTTTTTAAGTATTGCTTTCAAAATCTATTATTACGGGCGTGAAATCAAAGTTTAGATTAAAATCATATTTAATACACCTTAAAACCGTACCATAAAAATATCGAGCATGCCACAGTGTTGCATAGTCCCCGTTTTGTTCGGAAAAAAGGGAGGACAAAGGTTTCCGAAAGACAAAACTGTCTCAAAACACAGACATTCATTGCCTCGGAACGCATATTTGCATGCATGCATATATGAAATTGATGAATTTCGGTAATTACAGGTCCATCACGAGTGAACTGCGTAGCATTTCGGTATACAACGCGACTCGGCGCAGGTTAATCCAGCAGCGCCCACTGAATGTAAATCATTGTAAAGACAGTAAACATTTTTAACGCAGTAATTAACACTCGTTTTTTCACCGTGTCATATCTATAAAACATCCATACGGTTCAGACGTACTGGGGACCGATTTTTGAACACATCATTCGAAAATACCGATGAACGTCTGTGTTGTTGAAAACTACATCATAAATTAAATTTAACAATCCTAACTAATATTATGAATGCAAATCCATATTAATATTATAAATACAAAAGTGTGTGTGCTTGTCCCTCTTTCACGGCGAAACGGAGCGACGGATCGACGTGATTTTTGGCATAGAGATAGTTTAAGGGCACGAGAGTGACATATGCTACTTTTTATCCCGGAAAAATGTACAGTTCCTTAGGGAACAGCGCGCGATAACCGAATTCCACGTGGGCGAAACCGCGGGCAAAAGCTAGTGTTATAATATGTGTGTGTGATGACATGTGAGCAATAAAACTTTTGAGTTTGAATATTAGTTTATTTCGTATGTTTTCAATTTACTTCAAATTTTCACTATTTTCAAATGGTATTTTAGTTTATGTAGCTTTAAGCACTTTCCAGACGGTTTTAAACCAGCGTTCCGACAGAGGTTACGTTGGTTGAAACTTGGTTTGCAACCACGGATTGTGCGTGTATAACGAATCCGTAGTGACAGGCGTTCGTCTACCAAGGACGTTGAAGGTCATGTTATAATTTGGTTTACAACTGTTGTCTACACGGATTGCAACAAGCTAGGTCACCTTTGTTGGAAACTTGGGATTCTGTTTTGTTTTACAACCGTCTGGAACGCGCTTTAGAAATCGATCCCTTGTTGTAATGTTACTTTCACTATAAATATATTCTGATATTAGCTTTTTGAAAACCTATAACAGCGTATCCTAAGTAAATCACGCGATTAAGTTTTTTGGCAATTGATTTAAAAAGTTAACGTTATATTTCAATAAGCTGCACTACTGTTATGTTATTATTTACTGTGCCTTAATACCGCCTTTAATATACCATCGTGCATTATTTGCATTCCTTTGACCTTAGACGGAGAGTTAAGGAGATTTTTGACTTCAAACATAAAGCTTCTTATTTAGTGGTTGAGAATTTTTCAGGGAGGGACTCACTTCGAAAAAAGGTCTGTTTTTGAACCACCGACGCGAAAAGAGGGGTGTTGTCAGTTTGATGCCGATATTTGTCTGTGGCATCTTAAGGTTACAGCTCATCAGAGCCACCCGGCACCCGACCTGCGTCGACTGGTGGTCCAGGAGTGGACGCCGCGTTGACAACGAGTGGACCTCGCGTGGTCCACGAATTTCCTTGTAGTCACTACGGCGGCGAGCATCGGGCTGTAACCGAGTGGTCCACTCGCCATCCGCGCGTGGCAACCTCGCGAGTGAGGTGATCCGGTGATGCTACGGAGTTGATAAAATTAAGGCATGTATACCCTTACAAACCCATATGAAGAATACTAACCGCTCGAGGCGAGGCTGTGTTGGTCGGGTGCCGGGTGGATCTAATGAGCTGTGACCCTTATCTCTCAAATGGGCGGACCGATTTAGATGTGGTTGTTTTACATGAGATTTACATTCCTAGCGGTGGTTCTTCTTTCTAGTGTTTTTTTAACTATTAATTTATTTTATACTTTTTGGTCTTTGATAACGAAATATTTACACTATTCAATATATAATAGGTTTGTTATAACCTTGAAACCTGATCGTGTTCAAAGTCCATTACGTGGCCTTTCTCACAAGTGCAAACACGGCTATAATACGATATTCCATCATGGAATGCCAGTGCCTATCTTCCGGTTTCATCATTAGACCTTGAAACTTAATCGTGGTCAAAGTTCATTACAAGACTTTCCTAAGAAATCCAAAACAGCTATGATACGTTTTTCCAACATGAATTTCCAGTTCATATCTTCCGGCTCCGTCATCAGATCAGTTCGACAGTACCATATTATTGTATTGTCATCAGAACTACATACAGCTGCCAGTTTTCATTACGCTACGACCCTTGGAAGATGGTTAAATTAGTTACCTTAAATTCCATTACATAGTTAGTTATGTATATACAGGTCGACCTAATAAAAGCGTGTTAATAAAAGTTGGAAACCCCCCGAATTTGTCACTTCAAAGTTCAATATCTCAAAAACGGCTGAACCGATTTTAATGAAACATGTCTAGGAACCATTGCTAGAAAACCTGCTTTCGAATAAAAAAAACGCATGCAAATCAGTCTACCCGTTTAAAAGCTACGGTACCACAGATAGACACACAGACAGACAGGCAGATAGACAGACATACATAGCAGTCAAACTGATAACACCCCTCTTTTTCCGTCGGGGGTTAAAAAAGGGCTCCGAGAATATGCATTGCTTAGGGGCCCCGGCATGGTTAAACCTGGCCCCGATTCGGTGGTTAGCTTAGGTTAGGTTACCGTGCACCGTGACTTAACCGTGTGCTGAGGCACGGTGGACGGAGGACCTTAAGTGGGTCGCTGTCGGCGGATGGATGCGAGGGGCTGAGGACAGTGTTGTGGCGCGCCATAGAAGAGGCCTATGTCCAGCAGTGGACTGCTGTAGGCTGATGATGATGATGAGGTTACCGTAGAAAACTTTATTTCAAAGTAAATTTATCTAAGCTGTGGAAGCCGTGGTGGCCTAGGGGTTTGACCTATCGCCTCTCAAGCCGAGGTTCGTGGGTTCAAACCCCGGCCCGCACCTCTGAGTTTTTCGAAATTCATGTGCGAAATTACATTTGAAATTTACCACGAGCTTTACGGTCAAGGAAAACATCTTGAGGAAACCTGCACACACCTGTGAAGTAATTCAATGGTATGTGTGAAGTTCCCAATCCGCAGTGGGCCCGCGTGGGAACTACGGCCCAAGCCCTCTCATTCTGAGAGGGGGCCTGTGCCCAGTAGTGGGACGTAAATAGGCTGAGATGATGATGATGAAATTTACCTATCACTGACCTTTATTGTTATAACTTTTTATCCTACATCAATCACAGTATCACACTTGCCAAATTTAGCCAAAAAACTAACCCCATTATCCAATGGCCTATGAAATTGCAGCCATATGTCAGCGCTATCTCTGTTCCGCAAGCGTGCAGTTGGGTGAAAAACGCGTTGGCGTTTTGTGATTTACGTCATGTTTACAAAAAAATCCGGCGCGTAAAAATGTCTATAACTAGAGTTTATCCGTGGCTTCGCACGCGTTAAGCAATAAATACAGCAGTAGAATTAAAATTCCGGGATTCTAAATTCCAATGAGAAATCACGAAAAAAATCATCGTGGTCCTCATTAACGTTGCATTAAAACGTGTCGTTCTTTAATAATAATAATTGTTTTTCGGCAAACGGTCTAATAGCGAAGAGTCTCGACCAACATCTCAAGAGACTCTCGCTAGATGGCTGGATCAAGGGCCAGATACAGAAGGCGGTACTTCTGGACACGGCACGCATCGTCCGGAGGTTCCTCACTCTGCGGCCCTGACCACCGGTAGCTTGGGCCCTACCCCGTTACTGGCGGCAAACTAGGTCAGGTTTTTATAATATTTTTATTGTGTTTGTACTTTTCTGTATTTTACTTTTTAGAGCTATTATAAAAACCTAAACCTAAGAATGAAAGAAAAATAAAGAACATAATAATAATAATCCATTTATTTCAAACACAATGTCCATAGATGGTTAGTAATATTAAATCTTACAACTATAACGTTTTAAACTTTCGTGATTCTCACTCATAGTCAAAATACCATAAACGGTACATAAATATTACTCGTGTAAAAATACCGTGATAAGTTCCGTTTATGGTGTCTTACAACTATGTTAGTAGATTTATAAACCTAGCGTTTGAAATTTGGGGACTTTATCACGATCCCGTGGTGAATATAGGGATTAAAAAGTAGCATGTGTTTCGTCAGACGTCCAGGGGGCCTACCACGCTCTCTTAATACGATTCAATTTAGGCTCTAAACTGAACTGCATCGCTATTTCGTACCACGACGTTACTTTTGCGATTCAGTTCAAGCACGTTTCAGCGACAGCGATACAGACATTTTCATTCACTCACATCAAGCGGTTTTCGTACCATGACGCTTAAATTGAGTAGGAATTGAATCGCTTCAGTGTCAAATTTAGCGATTCAGTATAAGTTACTCATTCTGTCAATTCTTTTGGAATTTTAAGTGTTTTACTTGGAATATTTTTAAATTTCAAGAACTTTTAAACTTTTATTCAAGTTTTATAACTTTTCATAGACATTGTGCTTCTTAACTCCTCATTGATAAAACTAATTTTTCAGTGAGAAAAGAGACTCGTGGATTAGTGACAGCGTAAACATTTTATTTGTAATCAACACAACGGTTGCTAAGAACACGGAATGACATAGAGTTATGGTTTTCCAAAATAAAGAGGTTTTAGTATACAATATTTGGTTTGCATATAGCGGCATCCCTTTCGCGACTTAGCGTTTCAGTTTCGGACCAGAGACAATATCGGTCTTTCATTCACTTGTAAACTTAAGACTCAGCTCTGAGAAATAAACGTCGTGGTACCAATTTCGACGATTCAGTTTAGGTGCCTAAATTGAACTGCTCTGCGTTTGGATCGTTTATGAAAAGATCATGGTAGGCCCCCAGCTATTGGTATGTACAGTAGAACAAACTGAGTCATGTACCAGGGAGGAACCTTTCAATAATCAATTTCATTATGATTGCCTTGAAAGAATAAGTATGGTACTCGTATGTCAAAATACATAATTTGAACGTTAAGCTTAACATAATTAAACATGTTTTAACGAGTAAACCATGTATAACAGCATAACTACATTCTTTGTTTTGTCGCTCGCTGCTCGCTTTACTCCTAAAGGAGCTTACCTGGGCAAACTCTACTAATTAAAAACTTGTAACTGCAGTGTGTTTGTTTGTGTTGGAACTTTGAATATATTATGTACATTGAGCGTAAGCCTCTTTTTGGAGCTGTGAATTGATTTATTTTGAACACCCGACGCAAAAAGAGGGGTGTTATAAGTTTGGCCGCTATGTGTGTCTTTGTGTCTGCGTGGGTGGACCGATTTGAATGCAGTTATTTTTTATTTGAAATCAGATTTTCTAGCGATGATTTTTAGATATGTTTCATCACAATCAGTTTAAATGTTTTTGAGATATTGAACTTTGAACTGATAAAGTGGAGGGTTTTCCCACTTTTTGTTGGTTAGGTTATGGTTAAAGCCTCGGTTGCACGGTGGATGCAAGCCGCTTCCAACTGAAGCAACTGGAGGTCTGTGGGGGAGGCCTATGTCCTACAGTGGACGTCCTACGGCTGAGACGATGATGATGATGATGCTAAAATGATCCACGACTTCCTTAATGTTATCTTTTCAATATTTGCAATCGCAATTTACCTAAACGCTTAGTGTACTTTAAAACGCTTAGTTTGTGCTTGCTTGAATACGAATAATGAGTTCAAACTCTTTACATTAAAATTCTTTTACTCCTCTTGTTATGAAAATGATAAACAAATCTTGCCAGATGATTTTCTCTAACTTCTCGTGATCATATCCTATTTTTTTGACATGAAATAAAACCACTAGAAAAAAAAACCCGATGGCCTTAAAAACTAAAAAGAAGAATACTTTCTTCTCTTAGTCTAGTAGTCCAGAACTCTGTTAAATACCTAGCTAATTTAAAGTTCAACAGTCGGGACCCATTACTAAGGACGTCTTGTAGGCTTCTTTAAATCTCGATTTAAGGCTTAAACTGACAGTTCTTGTATGGATCTGACAGGACTTAAGACCACTTAAACCTAGATTAAAAATACTGCAAGTGGACGTAAGAATTTTTGAGCTGGTCACGATTTAAATGGGTGATTGTATTTAATATAATGTTTTATTTTATACTTTTTGATATTTCTTCGAAAATGGTACATTAAAAGTATTATAACCCATATATATTTAGAATGGGCTATTTATTAGCTCTCATTTGATACGGGTCCATATCGGCTCGCATACTTATTGGAAGTCCGAATGTAATGTTTGTCAGAACGATCGTTTGTCATAACTGTTTTTTCTCTGAATCCAATAATTGTACAGAATTGTTATTAAGCAAATCTAACCTAACTTATTGTTTTCTATAGGATGACCATTGGGAAAAAAATGATGACAAATGAAGATTCGGACAAAAAGTACGGTATGACTAGCGAAGAGTATGTGAACTTTGGCGCTCCCCAAAAATCCTAAACTACATAAGAACGGGAGCTCTAAAATTACTTATTTTTCAACAATACCATGTTTATGGGCGGTGGTGATCTCTTACCATCAGGAGACCCACTTACTCGTTTGCCATCCAGTCAAATAAAAATAAAATAAAAAAACTGATCACTTTTATAATTAATAATTATAACATTGAAACTGCAATTATCTGTGTTGTAACAAATACTTTTTGTTTCCAGGTAAGAACGCGGGGCGTTGATAATGAGGTACTCGTTTAATTTACACTTATGTGTTATCAGTGACAGCTGAACAGCCATCATTAGGGAATACCCGATTCAGTAAACAGAGCGATTAGTTGGCGTTTGGAAGAATCCAACGTTTTACACATTTACACTGTTTTACGTTAACTTCGCAAGATGGTTGAGCTCATTAATAGAAACTGCCTGGTCATTAAGTCATGATCAACATCATATCAGCCGTAAGACATCCACTGTTGGACATATGCTTCCCCCATAAACCTCCAGTTGCTTCGGTTGGCAGCGGCCTGCATCCACCGTGAACCCGCGGCTTTAACCAGGTCATCCTTCCATCTCGTTGGTGGAAGTCCTACGCTGTGCTTGCCGATTCGCGGTATCCATAATAATAAAGTAGGTAACTAAAATAAAACGATAAACAAAGGCACGTAAAAATTTACTAGCTTATAATTTACAGTATTCTGTATTCTAATCCAAATAAAATTACTCCGCTTTACATACTTTATCCAAAAAACCCTACATAGTGTTACCTTGCCTCGCCTGGTCCATTTAAAACTACTTTCCACGTTACACAAGGCGTGGCAAGGCCGCCAGTCCACGTGGGCTTGCGCACGTATGCGATCTATTCGTTAGATCTTAATGCCGGACTCAGAGTGCAACTAGGGCAGCGACGGCGGTCGCCAGCGCAAAGCTCTTATGACGAAGTCGCCTTTAGATATTTTTAATTAATTCTAAGCATTGTATTACAATCCGATGTTAAAAATAATATGACGACCGGATGGCCAAGTGGTTAGAGAACCTGACTATGAAGCTTGAGGTGCCGGTTCGATCCCCGGCCGGGCGGATATTTGTGTGAATAATACGAATGTTTGTTCTCGGGTCTTGGATGTTTAATATGTATTTATCTATATAAGTATGTTTATCCGTTGCCTAGTTAGTAGTACAAGCTTTGCTTATTTTGGGACTAGGTCAATTGGTGTCAAGAGTCCTATGATATTTATTATTATTATATAAAGATCCACGTGGACTCCGGTGGAGTACCTCTACCAATACTTACAAACATTAAACAAAGTAATTCCATGAACTGTGTGAAGTTTCCAACACGCACTTTACTGTTTCATGTGTGTGAAGAAAAAATCGCGGGAAACAGTTGGTTTAAGATAATTTTACAGGTTAAAGTTGATTAGGAACTAGCTTTCAACAAGATAGACCGACGTTCTGATAAAGGTCGCAGGCAGCAGTCGGATGCGGTCAGAGCAGGACCGAACTTTGTAGAAGTCTTTCAGTCAGTATGGTGATGATAAGGTTCAAAATAATGGTCTCCCAATATTGTCATGAGCGGTAGTATTTTTTTTACGGCATATTTGACCACAAACAAACGCCAGACGCATTAGTTTGTTTGTCTACGTGGTTATGGAGAGCTTTCAATTTCGTCTCTGAGTCAGTCGTCCTTATGTACCACAATTTTGTGTACCGTTGACGTAACCAGAGACAAAATATAAGAGCAAACATTTTTTTACAATTTAGGCGATGCGGGAAATATCTTGTTAGTTTCGTTACATTGCGGGATTGGGCAGCAATGAGTTTACTAGTGATCGAATATATACAGCAATGTACCGCAACAAGCGCAATATTTCCGTATCTAAATGAGGCTTAATTTGGGAATACCCTATTACGCATTCTAATTAACATACAATTGAATCTGTGGGTATATGTCATCGGTTCACTTTGACAATGATTTATGATTCATTGTTTATCTCCTTGATTACACCTTGGATCAACAGGACAGGGTTGAGTTTTGATAGGTCTACTTTTTTAACTTAAGACCGTGTTATCTGAAACTGGTGTGACGATCTATTTATAGACAAACAAACAATATGGTGTGATCAATAGTTGATATCAGGTGGATTTCCCTAACTTGATTGATTGAATGGTATTTAATCCAATTGAATTAGTTCACTGATTACTTTGAAAGTAATTATATAAATTCAATATTAGCAAAACCTCAGCGTCACTTGAATGTGTAATTATAAATTAAATTTACTTTATGTAAGTAGAGAACATTGTTATATTTAAATTCAAAATTATCTAAATAAATCTATAAGGATTTGGTTCTGAAGTGTTTTGAAATAATCTTTTCTCATATATTTTTGATTTCTTGATTCTTGAGTTTTTTAAACAGATATAGTGAGTGATGTGATGTAGGATCAGATTTGATATTTTGGAAGTTACTGAACAAATTTTACGTTCGTTATTCATTGAACGATTTGTACTTTTTAAAGTACGTTCAGTAGTTTTTATTAATTACTGTATTTATTGAATCAGGCGTTACTTTGCGGAGGTCCACATCAATAAACTAAAAGAATTTTCTTGCTCACCCACGACCTTACGATAGCTAAGCTTATGCAAAATATGCGTGTTCATGCAGTTCCTCCATCTCCACACTAGAAAGATAGATGGGTTTGTGTGATTTGTGTGTGTTCTTACAGTATGGAGGTGGAGGAACTGCATGGTCACGCATATTTTGCATAAGCTTAGCTATCATAAGGTCGTGGGTGAGCAAGAAAATTCTTTTAGTTCATTAATTATTGTATATTTGTTCTTTATAGAGCACACGAGATGTATATGTTCTTGCGGGTTAATCCAAGCTTTTTGTGAACATTACCTCTTTGTTTACAAGTGACTTTTTTGCTCGAGATTTACTTTAATGTCCGACAGGTGTCGCTGTACTCGAAAAGAGCCGAGATAGCGTTTGACTGACTATAAATCTATAACATAGATGAATAAGTACTAGTACTAGATAACAATTGTGGTTGGTTATTACCCAAAATCAGTATCTATTATACCTCTAAACGAGCAATTCTTGTATATATATGTATATTTATATAATTAAAATAAGAATTAGAATTTCGGAAACGGCTCCAACGATTTGGATGAAATTTGGTATGTAGGGGTTTTCGGGGATGACCAATCGATCTAGCTTGGTCTTATCTCTGGGAAAATGCTTATTAACGAGTTTTAGCCCAAGCAAAGCTCGGTCGCCCAGGTACTCGAAATCACATGATGATGATTGTAAACAAACATTGTACAGACCTACATCAGGCATTTTTTGCTGACGCTTGACACTTGTTCAACAGGATTCGTTTTTTGCTATCAGTACATCGTGTTGTGGTGGTAATGCACGTAGGTCGACGTACTCTTAACATCCGCATTAAAAGTAATCATCATCGTGACATTTTCCAATTTTTACAATAGTTAGCAATGTACGTAAAGAGACGTGACAGCTCTCTGCATATTATTTTACTAGCCGTTACCCACGACTCCGTCCGCGTAGTATTCGTTTATCACTATCCCGCGGTAACTATGCAATTTTCCGGGATAAAACTATTCTATGTCCTTCTCCGAGACTCAATCTATGTGTATACCAAATTTCATCTAAATCGGTTCTATGTTTTAGACGTTATGAAGTAACAAACAAACAAATAGACTTACAAACTTTCGTAGGTATTTATAAAATTAGTGGGATTTTTAAGTTACTTAACAGAGTTCTAGACTGCTGTTTTTTCCTTTGAGTTTTTATTTATTGTTTTTTTAAGTCAGTCAAAGTCAAAATATCTTTATTCAATTTAGGCTACACATCAAGCACATATGAATGTAAAAAAAATCTACCTACCACCGGTACGGAAAAACCTCTGTTGAGAAGAATCCGGCAAGAAACTCAACGATGTATATTTTTTTAAACAGATTTACAATATTATTAAATGATATGTATACATCACAAGTATTTAACACAACTTTATTTTTAACACAGTAGGTTCGCTATTTGAAGGGATCGCTAATACGGATCGGAATTATTTCCAAATATCCATGTCCATGATATAATCATTAACTTTATAATACGCCTTAGATATTAATGTCTTCTTGACAATAGATCTGAATTTTGTATCCGTTTCATTTGTAATATTTTTCAGTCGGGTTTTTACCTTTTTTTTATACTTTTTTGATGTTCCTCTGAAAGTTGTAGATTAATAGTGTAACTTATGGGCTAGCTTATTACTTATTAGCTTTCCTTTGATACCCATTTTTTTAACGAAATTTAAAAATATTATACTTATACCCATGTTACTCTGACAATTCCAACATATCTCATGATCATAATGCTGGAAACCTTCCAGCAGTTTAGGCCATAGAGACCATAACCTAACCAATAAAAAGTTGGAAAACCCCCGACTTTGTCACTTCAAAGTTCCAACCGTAAGAGCCATCGCTAGAAAACTTGCTTTCAAATAAAAAAACCGCATTCAAATCGGTCCACCCGTTTGAGAGCTACGGTGCCACAGACAGACAGACATACACATATAGCGGTCAAACTTCACCCCTCTTTTTGCGTCGGGGGTTAAAAAATAAACATACATACGCTCGAAAACATAACCCGGGCAAAAAGCTAGTTTCGCGCAAACGTATATTTTACCGTTTATTAAAGTTAGTAATATGTAGTTACGCGTGCCTTAACTCAAGTAATTTTATTATTTGAAAGAGAAACACACGAATGCGTAGATACGGCCTTGGAACAAATACCTCTACTCGAAAGGTACTTGTAGGTACATTATGTAACATATGCAGTAAATTGTTGGTTGCAGTTGATAACTGGATCCGTGGGTGTTCTAGCGCTAGTGTGTTTAATTGCAGGTTTGTTTCGCACTGTCTCTCTGTCTGTCTGTCTGTCTGTCCGTTCGTCCGCGGCTTTGCTCGGGGACTATCAATACTAGAAAGCTGTAATTTTGCACGTATTTTGTATTTTTTATAATAATAAATATCACGGGACAATTCACACCAATTGACCTAGTCCCAAAGTAAGCTTAGCAAAGCTTGTGGTATGGGTACTAAGCAACGGATAAATATAATTATATAGATAGATACATACTTAAATACATATTAAACACCCAAGACCCGAGAACAAACATTCGTATTTTTCATACAAATATTTGCCCCGACACGGGAATCGAACCCGGGACCTCAAGCTTCGTAGTCAGGTTCTCTAACCACTAGGCCATCTGGTCGTAATATATGTTAACTATGCCCTTCTGAGTTTACCCGCGGCTTCGCACGCGTACACACTATAAAGTAGATGTGGTAGTTACATTTGAAATTCCGGGATTTTACAAAATTCCCCAGGGAAATCCCAAAAATTATATCGTGGTCTTCATTAAGGCTGTATTAAGAACAACTGTACAAAATTTCATGACTCTAAACCCAGCGGTTGAAATTTTAAGATTTTATCCCTATCTCGTGGGAATATCAGGATAAAAAGTAGCCTATGTGTTATTCCAAACGTCCAGCTATCTACGTACCAAATTTCATCCAAATCCGTCCAGCCGTTTTAGCTTGAAGGAGTAACAAACATACACACACACATACAAACTTTCGCATTTATAATATAAGAAGGATAGGATAAAGAGAAAAGTTAAAAAAGTTACATAAACGTGAAAAATAATCATCATCATCATCATCACATCAGCCGTAGGGCTTCCAACTGTAGGATATAAGGCCCACAGACCTCCAGTGGCTTCGGTTGGAAGCGGTCTGCATCCACCGCAAACCCGCGGGTTTAACCTGTGGACCATTTCACGAAGCTATACCGGGTGTGGCCTGTAATACAAGCAAAAAATTAAAACATACATCGTCCTCGTAAAACTGAACAACATTAGTTCAGCGACTTTTACAAATAATGGAGTCTTTGAATTTTCCCTTTTTCATACAAATTAAATACTGCTAATCAATGCACGCCATCCTAGAGCACAACTTGGACTTTTGCTCTTTTTTTTGGAGGTGGTAGGATCTTGTGCAAGGTCCGCCCGGATTGCTACCACCATCTTGCTCGCTAATCCTGCCGTGAAGCAGCAGTGCTTTCACTGTTGTGTTTCGGCGTGGAGAGTAAGACAGCCGGTGAAATTACTGGCACTTGAGGTATCCCATCTTAGGTCTCTAGGTTGGCAACGCATCTGCAATCCCCTGGTGTTGCAGGTGTCTATGGGCGGTGGTGATCTCTTACCATCAGGAGACCCACTTGCTTGTTTGCCATCCAGTAGAATAAAAATAAAAACTGACGTCGCCTGTCACGCTAGAAACATCAAGCATTTCGCTTTACATTGCAATGCATACTGTTAAACACGCTTTTAAATTGTAACTTGTAGCTCCGTGAAATAGGGCACAGGTCATCCGTCTATCTCGTTGGTGGACGTCCTACGCTGCGCTTGTATCAGTCTAGGAAAATTAGAGACGAGTAATTCAATATTTACATATACTGTGAGTTAGGTAGGTACAGTTTGCTCCTTTTAGAGTTTTATAGCTTAAAGGAAATAGTGGGACACCGATATTATCAGCTCATTCGGTCATTGCCTTATTATAATCATCAAGTAGGTAGGTATACCTAGACACCTAGATGTCTTACGCAACCTAGCTCCGCGCTATCGAATCTATGTATCTTTATGGACTACAGCTGTTGTTGCTGACAGCAATAAATGTCTATTTATATGCCATTTGTCATTACATTGAAGTCAGTACTCGTGTTGCCGAAAGTAATATATCAATCGATTCTGTTTTATGATTAGGTATTTGTACGATTATAGATGTTTTAAAAACGTCTCGTAATATTTTTTATTGTTCTGGGTTACTGGTAAATCCGTCACAGTTACTTTATACCGCGTGTGGCCTGTAATACGAGCAAATAATTAAAATAAAGATCATACTCGTCAAACTGAACAACATTACTTCAGCGACTTTTAAAAATAATTAGTATTTTTAATTTTTATTATTCTTTTCAGTTTATGCGAAGAAGCAATGTAAAGCAAAATGCTTGATGTATGTAGCGTGACAGGTGACATCAGTTGTGTTCTAGGATGGTGTACATTGATAGCAGTATTTAATTTGTATGAAGCAGGGAAAATTCAAACACTCCATTATTTTTAAAGTCGCTGAACTAGTGTTGTTCAGATTGACGAGGACAATCTGTTTTAATTTTTTGCTCGTATTACAGGCCACACCCGGTATGAGATTTAAAATCAAGTTCATCATCCATCATCCCAGCCTATATGCGTCCCACTGCTGGGCACAGGCCTCCTCTCAGAACAAGAGGGCTTGGGCCGTAGTTCCCACGCGGGCCCAGTGTGGATTCGGAACTTCACACGCACCATTGAATTGCTTCGCAGGTTTGTGCAGGTTTCCTCACGATGTTTTCCTTCACCGCAAAGCTCGTGGTAAATTTCAAATGTAATTCCGCACATGAATTTCGATAAACTCAGAGGTGCGAGCCGGGGTTTGAACCCACGACCCTCTGCTTGAGAGGCGATAGGTCAAACCACTAGGCCACCACGGCTTAAAATGAAGTTAATCGTTACAATTTTTTATTGAAAGATTATGCCTTTATGCTTTTAAGGAATTCTGTCATTTATCCTATACGTATTAGTTAATTTCAAGTGTCATACTTACATAAAAAAATTACTGGTATTATCAACAAGTTACTAATTACCGAGCGTTACTTTTAACATTAAAGTTCATTCTCTATGAGATTCAAGATAACAATTTTTTCTCCTTAAACAGCTCTCCGACAAAGGTAACTTAATAATTGGAATCAAAAGGGTTGACCATTAGCTATCGTATAAGTCCAAAAAAGGTCTTATTGGCTCATAAAATTGCTACAAATGCGTGTTCATTTTGTTTTATATTTAACGATTGTTTTTGTTCGCAATACGGGCGTTGTCCCATTTAAATAATGCTTTAAATGGCTGTCAAATTATATGATAGAAATAAATTATCTAGCCATAATAATAGATGCAAGATAAGTGTCATAATAACCTTAGATAGATAGGGTTGGCACCGTGAATTTTAACTAACGAAATTCGGTTGTAATTAATGTTTTACCATTACATATCAAAATTATCATAAACCCACAGATTCGCTCGTAACACCATTAGATTTGTCAAACTAAATTTCTATCATTTTACTAAATTCTCACGGAAAGGTCTTTATATACGTCGCACTTACTAACGCCTGTCCAAAATTTTAATACTTAGGATTGAACATGGATTGGTGGGTAAAAAACCTATACAGGTGTGTCCAATCGAATTTACTCAAGCATCTGCCGAAAAAATTCCGATCAAAAATAGAACAGAATATACCTACTGATCGAGACTAAAATCGCTGCTAAAATCTATTTACGCCACCGCAGCGCACGCGCCGCCTAAATAACTGATAAGGGCGCGCAGGCATTCGATCTGTTAGGGTTGCCGAGCCAATGCGCCATAACAGGCACGAATATCGTAATCATCCACAAATAAGCTAACGCTAGCTCTAACCATACAATTTGCCCAATAAAATCAAATCTCGTACATAGTATGAATGCTTGCAGTTTAAAAAAAAACATTGGACTTAGGCCTCCAGTTGCTTTCGGTTGGAAGCGGCCTGTATCTACCCAGAACCCGCGTCTTTAACCGAGCTGCCTTATTGCCACAAGCAAAAAGCTCTCGGAATCACAATCGTTTTCAACACTCCTTTCTGTCACTCGGTAGAAAGAGACAAAGAAAGCGATCGCCAACATTAGCGCGATATGGCCTCAGGTCACCGATCTACCTTGGTGGACGTCCCGCGCTTGCAAGTGCAGCGACTAAAACATACTCTTAAATCTAAGTAGCGCTACCTTCACTCTTACTTTTTTTATGGCAACCCTGCTGGCCCTGATATTATTTGAAAGGTGGTTGACGCATTTTTCGCATTCACATTTATTGGTCTCTATATTTCGAGGAATTTAGTTGTTAATTTAGCAAGCATCCGTTAATTGTTATTAAAATAATCTAACAGTAAAAAAATCATTTGTAATACAAGCCTTTTTTGCTGACTGTATCTACTTTTTGTTGACTGTACTTGCATTGTCACCCAAACTACATTTGCATACCAAATTTCAAGTCTATGCTATTAACCGTTGATGAGTTCGGATATTTCGGCACAGTTGCATGCGCCATGATCACGAGACGACTAAAAAAATAAAAATACCAAGGCGAACTATCGCCGAAACATCAAGCTTCTCTAAAATCAAGGTACGCGGTACAAAACCCGAATTTAAATCACAAAATATTCTAAAATATATACTATTATAAAATAAATATTCAATAGTGTTCTGGTTAGTCGCAAGTAACGCAGTATTCAATAAATTATATAAATCCTGTAATAATTCACAACTGATTAGGGCCGCATTTGTGTTTTGCGGTTGAAATGATTAAATTAGTATCAAATTAATAATTTCACTCAAAATTAATTGACACGCCTAACGGAATACCGAAAACTAAATAATGTTATTTATTAATAACAAGTTACTACGTTACTGTCACTTGACGTTTCGAATACCGCTATAGTACTTCTCAATTGACTTACTTTATTCTACTAGATATGGGTAATCTTGACTCCGATTAAGGATCTGAATCTTTTGAATCTTCAGACCGGATTTACCCATCTCTATATTGTCCGTAATTGCTACATATTTGACGCAGAATGTTTTAATATGGCAACAATTTTAATATAAAATATTTAGTTCCTCTTCGTTTTTGGACGTTTTTTACTCTCATACAGTGGACTTTATGGTGCGATGGACGTTAAGATACAGTAGACACAGTGAAGATTTGGATACAGCGGACAAATTGCTACCAAAGCTGCAATCCCATTGCTCCATAGACGAAGTTTTAGAGAACACCTACATAAGCTCAAACCACCTAACGACGACGACCTAGAGGAGGACTCTTTGTCCACTATGACTTCATCCTGATGTATTGTAGCAAATACTAACCGGTACTTATTGCATGCCCTGCGGTGCACAGGCACTCCTAATGTCTAGTAAACACTAGTTTACTGTTGTCAGTATACGTGTCGTAGTGATTTAGGAGTCAGCAGGTTATGATTTCTAGGTTCGATTAGCTCTAAGATGTAAAAAGTTTGAGAGACAAAGAATTGTGTACATTCGAGCAGGTTTAAATGCATTTATTGACTTGCAATTTTTTACCTGCTGGTTCTTAACTGAATTGGCAATGGGCGAGCCCTATTGCTCAAAAAACAGATAACCGTTGAGAAAGGAGCATTATAAAGTCCCACCAAAATGACCTGTCTTTATTAAAATCTTATTTTTAGTTATAAATAAATACCCTATTAAAATTTGAAGTTGCCTCAAATACATTTTTTTTTTGTTCAATGAAATGGAGCTCCATAATTTAAATTTAACTCTTTACTTGCATTTCTATTTTAAACTTATATTTTACATTTCGTACGAACACGAACTTTGATAGTTTAGTACTTATTGTTTTTTTCCTAACAAGTAAAAACAAAGCAAATTCCTAGACGTGTTTTTTGTGTAGTATAAAATGTCGTATCACCTTAAGTATTTAGTTCAAAACAACTTTTATGTCACATTTAAAGGCCAAAAGAATATCGTAAAAATCTGTGGCAGTAAAAAAATGTTGTCTACTTTTAATGTGGTCTTAGTCTCGCATTAATTATTAGAGTAGCGAAGCGAAGGTCTTTCCTAATCACTAATTGGTGCGATAAAGCTCCTTTATAATATATCCGTTGGTTGTTGGAGTTGGTTGAAATAAAATAATTTACATTATTAATATAATTTATATTATCATATATTATAACAATTTGTAATATTTTAAATACATACATTTTTAGGGTTCCGTAAACAAAGAGTGCCAAAAGGACCCTGCTAGTAAGATTCCTATGAGCAACGCTTGCGATATTCATAGTAGAATATCACCAATAAGTTTCTTTCTTATACTTTAGAAATGTGAATCATATCTACTAAATAGATTCGCCTTCGATTTTCCCCACATCAGTTTTGTTACTTTGCATGTATCCAGGTGTAGAAGTAACAAAAATTACGTCAAAAAGTACTACTATGTATGTACCTGGATAATATTTTTGATTTTGAACAAAAATAATCCAACATTTAAAAAACTTCAACTCCACATTTAATCATCCTCAACAACAGCTTTTCCTCACTTATCTGCATGAAACACCGTAATAAAATCTCCCATACGATTTCACCGTACATTCCGTAGAAACGTGAAGAATTTTAATCAAATTAACCCGAGCTTTTGTTAACCGCCACCAATAAGAGAGCTTTTTAGCTAATTGTGCTACGGACTGTTGCCGGGTTTTTTTCCCATCCGCCATCTTGGACCTTATTGTTCTTTATTTATTTTCTTGGAGATGGCGGTTTTATCTTAAGTAAGCACTAGAAGTTTTTAAATTAAGTAGTGACTTTTTGTAGGTAATCCCCATGTTTGTTTTATCGAAGTTTATGTGATGCATTATTAAAAAATAGCTGATAAATCACTGCAACGGCTTTGTTGGATAAATAGTGTAGTGGTGTCTCTAGCGTATATTTGAGAACGGAACCCTCGGCGTGAGTCCGACTCGCACTTGGCCGTTTGTTAATCATCAGAGGATTGTTGTACAGACGAATGATTCAATTGAAATGGTACAAAACTTTAATGCTGTTCATGTATTGTGTGAAATTTGTAACTCATAAATATTGATGGAGCCCGTAACTTTCTTAGTACGCTGATTCTCGCGTTTGAAACAGTACTTAGTGACTATTTGGATTTAACATAAGCATCTTGGAGTTGGTATAGTTTGGCTGAAGGTGAAATAGTTTACATACCATAATAGTTTAGCCTGTTGTCCGCTTTCATCTGTGTCCTGAGAACTTGCATGATCCTGGGATATAAAAAAGCCAATGGTAACTAAAAAATGTGAGTATTTACAAAAGTACTAATCGTCATTTATTGAATACATTAGTAAAGTAACGCAAGGAACTCTATTAAAGTATTTCTATTTCTGTTTTGTCAATCTCTTTTTATTTTCCATCTCAAAGTTTTTCTTTTGATTCACTTGATACATAAAGATCATTTCTATTAATGCGGTTTAAAAACGACTTTATTAAAAACACTAAAATAAACCATCATAATCATAATATCATAAAAAGGACGTATGTTAGAGAAATTAAACCAAAACAATATAGCAAATGTCACAGAGGACAATGTACTACCGTAGGTAAATAAGCCAAAAGTATAACAAAAGTAGGTCCACCCATTAATTCAACAAGTCCTAAGCTCCTCCCCTGATGAGGGTAAGTATTTACGTTTCACTTAACTCAAGTTACGACCATGCCGCTTCAACTCCAAACACCAAGTTATAATTTCACCTCCCGGCAGCGCCACTCAAACGTTAATAGTCAATTTAGTACGCGATTGCGTTAGTTCAGAGTTCACCCGGGTGCACGGATAAGTTTTGTTCTAGAGTTGCGATTGAACTCGTGTTGTGCGCGACCGCAGCCT